>NC_086454.1:122392163-122692163 GCF_028390025.1 Pseudophryne corroboree | reverse complement strand
GGGTTGTTGCCCTCGTACGGCCTCCTCCACTTCTCCTGATGTACTGGCCTGTCTCCTGGTAGCGCCTCCATGCTCTGGACACTACGCTGACAGACACAGCAAACCTTCTTGCCACAGCTCGCATTAATGTGCCATCCTGGATGAGCTGCACTACCTGAGCCACTTGTGTGGGTTGTAGACTCCGTCTCATGCTACCACTAGAGTGAAAGCACCGCCAGCTTTCAAAAGTGACCAAAACATCAGCCAGAAAGCATAGGAGCTGAGAAGTGGTCTGTGGTCACCACCTGCAGAACTACTCCTTTATCGGGGGTGTCTTGCTAATTGCCTATAATTTCCACCTGTTGTCTATTCCATTTGCACAACAGCATGTGAAATTGATTGTCAATCAGTGTTCCTTCCTAAGTGGACAGTTTGATTTCACAGAAGTGTGATTGACTTGGAGTTACCGTATATACTCGAGTATAAGTCGACCCGAATATAAGCCGAGGCACCTAATTTTACCACAAAAGCCTGGGAAAACTTATTGACTCGAGTATAAGCCTAGGGTGGGAAATGCAGCTCTAGCCGTACACAGCCATCATAGTGCCAGATATGCCCTCATACTGACAGATATGCCCCCACAGTGCCAGATATGCCCTCGTGCTGCCAGATATGCCCCACAGTGCCAGATATGCCCTCATGCTGCCAGATATGCTCTCATGCTGCCAGATATGCCCCACAGTGCCAGATATGCCCCACAGTGCCAGATATGCCCCACAGTGCCAGTTACTGTACTTACCTTCCGCCGCTCCCGCGCTGTCTTCTGAAGGAGGGACATGGAGGGCACAGCGCGCGGCTCTCCTGTGTCCCTCCTGCGTCTCCAGCGGCGTGTGTGTGTTAAAGGAAGTGCCAGTTCGTGCACTTCCTTTAACACACACACGCCGGAGACGCAGGAGGGACACAGGAGAGCCGTGTCCCTCCTAAATACTGACTCGAGTATAAGCCGAAGGGGCTTTTTCAGCACAAAAAAAAGTGCTGAAAACGTTGGCTTATACTCGAGTATAATACGGTACATTGTGTTGTTTAAGTGTTCCCTTTTATTTTTTTGAGCAGTGTGTGTATACAGGTTGAGTATCCCATATCCAAATATTCAGAAATACGGAATATTCCGAAATACGGACTTTTTTGAGTGAGAGTGAGATAGTGAAACCTTTGTTTTCTGATAGCTCAATGTACACAAACTTTGTTTAATACACAAAGTTATTAAAAATATTGTATTAAATGACCTTCAGGCTGTGTGTATAAGGTGTATATGAAACATAAATGAATTGTGTGAATGTACACACACTTTGTTTAATGCACAAAGTTATTAAAAATATTGGCTAAAATGACCTTCAGGCTATGTGTATAAGGTGTATATGAAACATAAATGCATTCTGCGTTTAGACTTAGGTCCCATCACCATGATATCTCATTATGGTATGCAATTATTCCAAAATACGGAAAAATCCGATATCCAAAATACCTCTGGTCCCAAGCATTTTGGATAAGGGAGACTCAACCTGTATATATAGATAGATAGATAGATAGATAGATAGATAGATAGATAGATAGATAGATAGATAGATAGAGAGAGAGATATATATATATTTCTATACAGATATATATAGATATACATATACTGTGGCCACACCCATGGGGTGGGGGTGTGGGGGGGGAGTTAATGTATCGGGGCCCAGGATTTCTCTTGGCAGCCCTTTGTGCGCTAAATTCCTAAACCTTCATACAGCGCTGACTGAGGCACAGTGTGTGGTTGAGGCACACAGTATCAGGAATGTATTAGAAACGTGCAGGGCGGTTACTGTTAGGTTGCTAATCACGAAGATGGTCCATCTAATGGGGTCATAGAGTGACAGAGAATTTGCACCTAGCATGGGGCAGGTGCAAATTTCCATGGTATGAGTGATGGTGGCATCTAAGGACGCACCAAACGGTATTACAGCATTTAAAGAAGCTTACAGTGAGCATCGCAGTCCTTGCACAGCCACTCACACTTGTACAAAACCTGTCCTTTATACACATTGGTTATATTATGAATGTATCCAATTTGTCTGAATGCCAATTTTTGTCCATTTTGCAGTGTTTGGGACCAGATGCTTGATTGTCATTTGCTCTCACCCATTACCAGATTTTCATTCCAACCAACCAGATCTGGCAGGTGATCTGATATAAAACTGTACAGTGTATGCCTAGCTTTAGCAGAATATTCCGCTTTTTGGTGTGTATTATGGGTAAGAGTGAACTATTTTTGTGATGTGCCAGAAATAATGTACATACTGTATAGGCTTACTTGCGGGAGACTTCCAATCCTTCGGACAGTCCCTCGCACCCACGGAAGAGTGGCCTCATCTCCCGCATCCCACCTGCTTCCTAGTGAAGCAGGCAGGAAATGGATAATTAACAGGGAGTTTGTATGCTGGGGCCGTGTATTAACTTGAACGTCTATTGTTTTATTGACCTGTGTGTTCGGCAATGCACATGTGTAAAAAAGCCATCTTGTTCTACCCGCTATCATTTTATGTGATATATAATGAGTGTCCCCTCTTTATTTTTTAGCATCTGGCCACCATTTTGTTGGATAAGAACGATGCTCTTGGAACCGTGGATGATGCTATAAAACGTTTGTTTCATTTGGAATCTAAGGATAAAATCTGGGCCCAGGAGATGGTTCTGCAGGTTATGAACACCTCAATCAGCCTTCTAGACTCTGCCACACAGGTATAGTGTTTCTGTATACTACAAGACTGCACTGACGAAACCTATAACACAAATGTATACATTGTCAGCAGGGCATGAAGCTGAAAGGGCGACATTAGGCGTGGTCTGGTCATATAACCAGAACACTACCTAGTGAGTTGTATAACAACAAGCACACTGACTGACGCTTGTCTCTCTTCTATGACAGGAAGAATTGGAAGTTTTCCCTTTGTCCATTGTTCACCATTGCCAGAGCATCCCAGGCCCCCATCGCTACCCCAACATCCTGCTCCTAGTATGTCAGGAGGCAGACCAGAGCAAGCCTGATGTACATTTCTTCAACTGTGAGATGGAGGTGAGCACTGTAAAGCGGATTAGCTATTATGGCTTCTGAGTAATTCCATTCAGTGGTATTGTGTTATTGTGAGGTGCAGCAGTGATCCACAGCCCCGGACAGTGGAGAAAACAGAGCATGCATAAACCAGGGATATCATGCAAGGTAGACAAAATAAATGCAGATGTAAAAAAAGGATAGAGAGGGCCCTACTCATTGTAATCTAATGACAGAAGGGCAGAGCTGTGGCATGAGGAGCGAGTGTGGCTTAGAGTGGAGATTGGGATAGCAGTGAGGGTGCAGTGGTGTGGGTAGTATACGTACCTCCCAGTCATCCCAATTTCAGTGGGACAGTCCCGCTGGTCAGGAGGTTGGGGAACACCCTCACTGTTGCTCTGTGTGCAGCACAGTGCATCTATTTAGTGCCTGTAGAGGCTGGGGACAGGCCAGCAGCTGGGAGAGTGCAGGGCTCACCCCCAGTGTGCCGAAAAACAGGAGCGTGTCACACCGTTACAACGTCACACACCAGTGATTGTGGCCTCGTGAACACAAGGCCACGCCAACTTGTGCGCACCTTCAGCGTGCACAAAGAAATCCTACATGTGGACGTGTAAATTTGGCAGGTCTGTACGTCGGAGTAGGATAACCTCTACTAGAGAGGTGGATTTTCAGAGAACTTTTAAAGATTTGGGTTAGGTGTATGATACACATGATTTCTTTAGTCATAACAAAGCATAGGAACCTGGAAGGTTGCAACCCAGGGACAAAAACGTAACTAACGGCAACGACATACGTATACTGAGTCACAGCCCACTGTACAGTATGCTCACTGTCTTGTCTTGAGATACTGTTAAATTGAGTACATTGAAATCAGCGTGGAAGCGAATATGTATCAGGATAATCTATCTAATCCTGTTTAGAGATTTGCTTTGCAGCTGCTCTTTCATACAGCAGGTCAGTCCATACGTTTATACCACAAGATGTGAGTAGTATTCTCTTTGACAAGATTTTTAATGCAGAAATAATATATTTTTTTTCTGTAAATTCACAAAGGGAAAATACATATTTTCATAGGAATTTACTAATGTTCACTATCCAGGAATACAAATCTGACAGCTCTGCAGCCCCCGTAGAAACATAGGGGGGCTGCAGCTGCTGTTGGAAATGGTGGGTCCGTTTCCAGCAGCATGATACATTCGGGTATACTTAATATTTGCAGATATCCCCCCAAAACATCTGTCATTGGGGCAGGTCCGGCGACAGGGGGGACCAAGGGGACACATGTGCAGGCCCCCCGAGGTTCATGGGGGCCCCAAGGATCAGGGACACAAATATGCTCCAACTGCTCATTTTAAGAAGGAGTACAATTAACCGTCCCACTAAACCCTCCCCCCTCCTTTTACCCCATCACTGTATCCAGTCCCTGTGGTCCATGCTGTATTGCCATCATTATGCATGTCGCTGCGCTGGCGCTTTTCTGTATGTCCCTGCCACCGAAGAGCCGTTTATCCCAGCAAGAAAACCACCTGCTGGGCTCACTGACAGTCTGAGTGAAAGACTCCATTTTTTTTTAAAGATCCCCTCTGACAATTTAAGGGGGGTTGAGCGGGCCCCAGAGATATCGGTGTACTGGGCCCCAAGACTTCTGTCGCCGGCCCTGCTTTGGGGAATATAACACAAATATTATTTGGTAAATAGGCCTCTAAGAGAGAAATATGAGCAGGAGAGATCAGGTGGAAGCTAAATCTGGAATGCAAAGTTATACACGTTTCCTCCAGCATGCTTTATTATGGGAGTAGAACCAAATCATAAGACAGAGGATTGCAGTTCCAGATTCAAATTTCATTTTGGCCGTGCACCCATCTTATACAGGTTATCATGGGAATAATAAGACTAATAGATATTTGTACCACATTAGGGCAATAGCCTCCTTCCAATCAGTGTAGGCGAGGACAGATCAGTCTTTAATTTAAGAACCATCTTATCTAAAGGGGAATACAGAGCTGGACAGGCAGTCATAGACTGAGTACATAGCTGTGCTACAGAGTTTTGTTATTACACTTTCTGTAAAGGGACGAGGTTACGGTGACTGCCAGAGAGCTGATTTGTGCTTGCACAGTGTGTTGTAACTACAGATACCGGCATTGTGTAATACAGTGTAAGATATACCTATACACAATGTCTGAGAAACAGGTAAACTGAGAGCTAGGAAAGAAATGCCATAAATATTTAACAACTAGTCTCACCAAGGTAACACAGCTAGGGATGGATCATAGCTCAGGAAGAAATATGTTATTTCATATCAGAGCTTTAATATTATGGGGGAGATGTATCAAACCTTTGCGCGATAAAGAGAAAGAAGTTGCCCATTTCAACCAATCAGCTTCTAGCTATCATTTATCTGTCAAAGTCTATTAAATGACAGAAGTTGGTTGCTATGGGCAACTTCTCCGCTTTATCTCTCTAAGGTTTAGTACACCCCCCTCTATATGATAAAGTCTAGAATCTGCTAATGGCTCTGTTATACCCCTTTTCACACCAAATTTATTACCTGGATTATTGCCAGGGCAATCCGGATCTGGTTTTGTTGTGAAAGGGTCTACCCAGGTTGTGTTATCCGGAAGTCAGACCCGGGTAGCCTGCTCTGTGAACAATGTGACCCGGGTCATCCAACCCAGGTCACGCTAAAAGCATACAGAGGACCGGATCACCGGTGCTTGGTGATGATGTCATCTCCAAGCGCCAATAAAGGGAAGATCCGACAATACCCCGGGTCCAGCCGATGTGACATGGCTTGAAACTGTGTTGAATAACCCAGTTTAGAGCTGTTTTTTTGGTGTGAAAAGGGTATAAGATTTATGACTGATTAGTTATTTGTACCAGTGATTTCTTTTGGAAGAACTGTCCTGAACAAGCCACTGATAACTCTGAAAGCAGGGTTTTCCAGGTCCAGGAACTACCATTTGTTTATAAATGAGCATTTAAATAATATAAATATACATTAGATGGGTTTAATCCACACTTCACTAAGGAGGCTTTGCAAGTTACCCTTTCTCAAGCGTGCAAACTGACACCCAGACATAGAAAATTGAAACACTTGAAGTTTATACATACACGTTGGCACATATACCATTTTCTAGATGTTAATATATCTCAAAATATTAAGAGGTAAATGCCACTAGATGCAGGTTTTTGTAGCAGATCTATTAATCAGCAGTTACAGGTTTAATGGAGGGAACAGCTTTATATCCAGATAGACCTCAAACCCACAAATATCTGAATGAGAAACGCAGTGGAGAAGAGTTATGTCGCTGACAGTCTCCACCTGCAGGACTATAAAGATCACCAGAGACTTGTCCCTGTTGATCCACAAAGCACAGATATTGCAGAATATCAATGAGAAATAAATGACATTATGACAGCTGAGTCTAAAGTTTATTAATTGCATAGAATAAAACATGTTTGTACAGATTCTCTCAGCTGAGTCCACATATCTGCCAGGAGGATCTAATCGATATGGCAAGTACAGTAGCTGAATGGAAAGAGCAAAACATAGAGGGGAAGGCTCATGGGGATGTTACAGCTAGCCCTAATTGTGGCTTTGGTATAAAAGCTTGAGTTAGCCAATACATATGGGTGAGCAAGAGTTCTAGAACTTCCCAAATATTACTACGGCACCAAGCTGAGTGCTTTATATGAGTTCAGAATGCCAAGCACCCTGGAAGGCACAACATTATGCTGTATCTGCAGGATCACAAACAGTCTGAGGATATTAGTACCATTCATCTCCTTGGCATAAAGGCGGTCTGATATGAATGCAGGCTACTGTGGTGGGAATGACCTTATTAAGCCGGGAAAGTGTTTTTAGTATCATAGTTTAGTAATAAAATTAGACAATAGAATGCACAAAAGGGGATGGTTCTGTGCAAAGAATAAAGCAAAAAGAGCAAGTAATGTATCTGGAAGAAACCATGGTGCAATGCAAGGGGTGCAGATATATTTATTATGTTTGCCTGCAGGGGAAATACTGGCTGTTTTTGCATGTAGCCCACAAATAATGGGCAGCTTTATTCTTAACCTGAAATTTAGATTTGATATCGGACATACCCCTCTCACATCTAAATCTCTCATTTTACATCTGTCCACCTGCAGTGCTACATGGTTTTATCCAGGGGCAGTTACTTGCTGTATTTTGGGGGTAATTCAGATCTGATCGTAGATGTGCTAAATTTAGCACATCTACGATCAGTTTCTCTGACATGCGGGGGGATGCCCAGCACAGGGATAGACTGCGCCGCATGTCAGGCCCTACCCTTTCGCACCCGGCGAGTAGCTCCCTGCCTGCGCAGCCTAGCTGCACTGGCAGGCGGCTACCCGCTGCGTCCCGGGTCGCAGCGGCTGCTTGTGATGTCACGCAGCCATCGCGGCCCACAACGGTCTGGATACACCTGTGTTGTCCAGACCACGCTAACACCGGTCCGATCTAGGCAGAGGCGATCGCAGCCCTGAGATGCTGTTAGCATTTCACAGGTCTTCCTGGGGTGCGCGCGCGCACTCCACAAAATGATCCAGACTGCATCGCTGCAGACTGCAGCGATCCAGTCTGAATTACCCCCTTTGTTTTGCTCCCAAAGTGGGCTCCTTACCCAGCTTTAGTATGAGTGCTACGGAGGTAAATCTATAAAAACAAGGGGAGCGACTTCTCAGAGAGTGCTGGTCTATGCATCTCTTACAGCCAAGTGCTGGCGGCTCCATACCTCTGCTAAATTATGAGGTGTGATCATCGGGGGTCATTCCGACCTGTTCGCACGCTGCTGTTTTTCACAGCGGTGCGAACGGGTCGGTTCTGCGCATGCGCGGCGGCCGCAATGCGCAGGCGCATCATTGCTCGCTGGGCAACGACAAGAAGAATGAAGAAAGCAATCGCTGCTGCGATCGCAAGAAGATTGACAGGAGGAAGGTGTTCCGGGGCGTCAATTTACCGTTTTCTGGGAGTGGTGAGTCCAACGCAGGCATGTCCAGGCGTTTGCAGGGCGGGTGTCTGACGTCAGTTCCGGGACCGGACAGGCTCAAGACATCACAGTGGGTGAGTAAGTTAAAAGTTACTCAGAAACTGCACAAAATGTTTTTGCATAGCAGGGCTGCACAAGCGTTCGCAGCATTGCTATGCAAAAAAAACCTCCCCCATAGGCGGCGTCTAGTTGATCGCACCGGCAGCAAAAAGTTGCTACGTGCGATCAACTCGGAATGACCCCCATCGTTCTCTATAAAATAGTAACTCATGTAATTATAGCAGTTATACAGCCTTGTTCCATATTTAACATGCTATAAATACATATTTTACATGACTGCAATACTGCTATTAGTTTTGAGCTGGAAATCATTACACAATACAGATACAGTTATAAATAGGTTTATTGTTTTATACCCAGTGCATTTCAGCTGCTTAAAAGACCACAAGGAAATGCACTATTTAACATGAAAACACCACTCATAATATTAACAAGAGATGAACAGATAGACCAATAGATTTTTGATCTAGAGATCATTCGTTTAGACTTTCAGAACTAGTTTATAGTTACATGGGGCAGCTCTAGCAATAGTCTTTTGCCAGGAAATGGACTCTGCTTCCTCTGCAGCCAATGCGCATGTATAGTGGGCACATATGTCATCAGTGGCCGACGGAGAGGGATCCGGATATCCTGAAAATACTAATTAATTAATATGGCCCTTAGTAACAAGTACATAAAATTATAAACGTCACACACTTTGGGCCTGATACAGAGGAGAAAGGCATTTGAACCCAAAATGCAGAATTAAAATTCCTTCACACAAGAACAGTAACAGTTGCACGGAATTCCTTGTGAACGCTGAATACTGATTGGCTGGCCATAATAAAGTAGATGGGCCTAACAAACATGAACTCATTTCGCATTGGGTGCTAGATGTCTTATTTCATTTGTTTATGCACCAAATGGATCACACAAGCAAAGAAGAAGGTTGTAGACAAGTGTTTATGGATACATCATGGCCAAGAGGTGGTGGTTGCATTTCAACATAAAGTACTAGGGTAACATTAATAATAATAAAGGCCCCCTTATCAGTGGCACACACAGGGGGTTTCTGAGTACTCACAAGGCAGGGGAACCAGGGGGACCCCAAAGCTACTTGCCATTGTGACAGGCATTATCCCATGTTGGTTTTACCTATACTGCATGCGGTTCAAATCCTGGCACATCCTGGAGGTAAGTACATGGGTTATGGTTAGGCACTAGGAGGAGGGTTAGGGCTACGCTGCAGGGGTGGGGGAAGATAGGGTTAGGCTGCGGGAGGGGAAGGTTAAGATTAGGCTGTGGGAGGGGGTTAGGGTAGGTATTAAGGTTGGGAAAGGGTAAAAATACTTACCGCAGTGTGTCGGGATTCTGGGGGGTCATTCCGAGTTGATCGGTAGCTTAAATTGTTCGCTGTGCAGCGATGATGCAAAAAAACAGCACTTCTGTGCATGCGTATGCGGCGCAATGCGCACGCGCGACGTACTTTCACAACGGCCGATGTAGTTTTACACAAGGTCTAGCAAAGCTTTTCAGTCGCACTGCTGGCCGCAGTGATTGACATGAAGGGGGCGTTTCTGGGTGTCAACTGACCGTTTTAAGGGAGTGTTCGGAAAAACGCAGGCGTGCTAGGAAAAACGCAGGCATGTCAGGAAAAACGCAGGCGTGGCTGGGCGAACGCAGGGTGTGTTCGTGACGTCAAAACAGGAACTGAACAGTCTGAAGTCATCGCAAGCGCTGAGTAGGTCTGAAGCTACTCTGAAACTGCAGAAAATTATTTTGTAGCCGCTGTGCGATCCTTTCGTTCGCACTTCTGCTAAGCTAAACTATACTCTCAGTGGCAGGCGGCATAGCGTTTGCACGGCTACTAAAAACAGCTAGCGAGCGAACAACTCGGAATGACCCCCATTGGCCGTTGGGATCCTGCTGCTGGTATTCTACCATGATTTCGTACCAAACCCTTTCCAAACAGCTAGATAGAAAATCCTGCAATTTGGAGGATAAAATTACTGGCAATGTGCGGTGGTTAGAAACCACCAAATAAAGAAGTGAATTGTATTTATGCCTTAGTGCACACTGAAATGAAAATAAAAATAGCTTGTCATAGGAATCCATGATCCCTATGGGTACTTTATATTTATCTAGCCAAAATCTAGGTTTGTCTTTAATTTATTTTAGTAAATACTGTGAATGGATGAGCACTTACATACAGATTTGTCTATGCGTACACAATGCCTTCATATATTGGATGACCTTGAATGTTTGTGATCCTTTAAAGCAGGGGTTCTCAAACTCGGTCCTCAGGACCCCACACAGTGCATGTTTTGCAGGTAACCCAGCAAGTGCACAGGTGTATTAATTACTCACTGACCCATTTTAAAAGGTCCACAGGTGGAGCTAGTTATTTCACTTGCGATTCTGTGAGGAGACCTGCAAAACATGCACTGTGTGGGGTCCTGAGGACCGAGTTTGAGAACCTGTGCTTTAAAGCATTGTCTACACTTTCTAAATATTTAGTGGACAATCTCCAGTTCCCAACTTGCCGAGCGGATGTGTGGGACACCTTTTGTTCCAGAGATAGTCATGACAGGGCAACGCTTACATATCAAAAATCGTCAAATAGTATTTTGTCCAGCTAAGTGGGTTTCAAACAGATAGTTACTGCTGAAAAAAATAAATGACTTACAGCTTGCATAACAGAATGGCTCTAGACAAATAACTCTTTATTATGTCAAAATAGAGTCTTATTTTGTAAGTAATATATCACAATTTCAGTATGTTGTGCCTTAATCAGGTTTGTTAGCAAACCACAAAAAGAAACTGAGCAAAACCAAGATGCACTGCAGGTGGGTCAGATGTAACGTGCAGAGAGAGTTAGATTTGGGTGGGATGTTTCTGAACTGAAATCTAAATTGTAGTGCAAAAATTAAGCAACCACTATTTACCCTACCAAGAAACAATACAACCCACCCAAATCTAAATCTCTCTGCACATGTTACATCTGCCCCACCTGCAGTGCAATATAGTTTTGCCCTGTTGCGTGCTTTTTAGGTTTGTAACAAGGTTTTGCCCAGTTGCTTGCTTTTTGGGTTTACTTACAAATTTGAATAACCCCATGTTATTCACAGCTTAACTAGCTGCTGTATTTTATTATTTTTTGTATCTTTGCTGTGGTGCTATAGGTGTATACTGCCATCATCTGGTCAGCAGTGGCAATGTAGGTTTATTATTCAATAGTGCTGTTTGTTTCATGCTAAAGATCTCAAATCATAAATAAAAATAATGTTAAGAAAAACAGGGTGACAGTCATTTTCACTTGTGCATTACTTTTGTATTTCTAATCCTTTGAGCCGTTGCTTTGTTATATTATAAAGGATCACAGTAATTTCTACAAACTATTAACAAGGGCAGTGGACAGGATTCAGTGTTGGACTGGATCATTAAGGGTCCAGCAGAAAAATGTAGTGACAGGGGCCTGCTAAATAGGTGTGACGCAGATTCCCAGACACACTACTGTACTAGATTTAGGGATCTATTTACTAAGCCTTGGATGGAGATAAAGTCGCTGGAGATAAAGTACCAGCCAATCGGCTCCTAACTCTCATTGGGGGTCATTCCGAGTTGTTCGCTCGCAAGCTGCTTTTAGCAGCTTTGCACACGCTAAGCCGCCGCCTACTGGGAGTGAATCTTAGCTTATCAAAATTGCGAACGAAAGATTCGCAATATTGCGAAAATACTTCTCTGTGCAGTTTCTGAGTAGCTCGAGACGTACTCTGCCAGTGCGATCAGTTCAGTGCTTGTCGTTTCTGGTTTGACGTCACAAACACTCTTCCGTTTCTCCGGCCACTCCCGCGTTTTTCCCAGAAACGGTAGCGTTTTTTCACACACTCCCATAAAACGGCCAGTTTCCGCCCAGAAACACCCACTTCCTGTCAATCACACTCCGATCTCCAGAACGAAGAAAAAACCTCGTAATGCCGTGAGTAAAATTCCTAACTGCATAGCAAATTTACTTGGCGCAGTCGCACTGCGGACATTGCGCATGCGCATTCGCACTGCGGACATTGCGCATGCGCATTCGCGACTAATCGCTCCGTTGCGAGAAAAAAATAACGAGCGAACAACTCTGAATGACCCCCATTATTCAAACACAGGCTGTGGCATAGCAGTTAGGAGCCGATTGGCTGGTACTTTATCTCTAGCAACTTTATCTCCATCCAAGGCTTAGTAAATAGACCCCTAAGTCTAATAAACTGTATCTGTGCCCCCTAGTCTAATAAGAAGAAGTAGCAGCGTTAGTAGAATAATAATAATAATGGTAATATGTGCCTCTGGGGCTGCCAATGTCACACACTTTGTGTCGCCACACACAATGACTGTGTCTGTGCTCTGATTAGCTGAGTGACTGTGTGTGATGTGTCCCTCAGCCAATTGGAGCACAGCAGACACTGCTGAGGAGCAGTGAGGTCAGTGGCTGGGGAGGCACTGGCTAGTATCAGAACAATATTTACACACACATATGATTTGGTGGGGAGTTTTGACTATAAAAATGATTAGAATAACAAAAAGATGATATGAAAAATACAAAGATATTTATACGTTATAAATATCATCTTTGTATTATTCTAATTTGATAGCCCAAACGCTGGAGTATACTGGAGTATGGCAGGTGAGGCTGTGCCTACCCTGACTGCACGTCACTGCTGAGGCGTTCCTGCACTGATCGGGAGACTGCAGCAGTATGCACACGGAGAGGTGATTATACCTTTACACAAAAACTGGTGGCCTAGCTAGTCATCCCGATGAAATCCAGCCCAAACTCGCATAGGCCCCATACCTCAATGATAGTGGTCTGCGTTGTGAAGCAGGAGGGCCACAGGGGATGTACCCAGCCCCCTGCCAGTGGATCCGGTCATAAGGTCGACCACACTTAGGTCGACCACTATTGGTCGACATGCATTGGTCACTAGGTCGACATGTACTAGGTCGACATGGAAAAAGGTCGACATGCGTTTTTCAAATTTTTTTCTGAACTTTTTCATACTTTACGATCCACATGGACTACGATTGGGAATAGTAACCTGTGCAGCGGTAGCGGAGTGAAGCACCTTGCCCGAAGCATGGCGAGCAAAGCGAGCCATGCGAGGGGACACGGTGCACTAATTGGGGTTCCCCGGTCACTTTACGATGAAAACTACATAAAAAAAAAGTAAAAAAAACCCCAAAAACTCATGTCGACCTTTTTCCCATGTCGACCTTGTTCATTTCGACCTAATGACTGTGTCGACCTATTTCATGTGTCGACCTAGTAACTGTTGACCAATAGTGGTCGACCTAATGCATGTCGACCCTATGACCCATACCCCCCTGCCAGGCCAGTCTGACCCTGACAGGCTCTGCATTCAAAGACAAACGTTGCTATTATTACTATTGCTGAATGTACATGGAATTTCTGATGGCTGTTACAAGTACATTATAAAGACAAACTGGTTCTGATTCTGAGATTAACGCTATTTTTTTTGCTGTGGAATATGCAAGTACGGGTGATACAACTTCACTCCAGCTGCATCTCCGCTGAGTGGGCATTACTGGGCTGTTATGGGGTGTTCTTATGTAGGTCAAGGTCACTGAGGGCGCGTTGACCAAATTGCGGGCGATACAGAACCGTGCTGAAGGTAAGTACAGTACACCTGTTTTGGGCTGGTGCAAGTACTCACTGATAATGATGACTGGTATCACACCAAGGGTACAGTGTATACAGGCAAAGATACGCGTTTATCCAGTTACAACTGATTAACGTTCAGAACTGCATCTGGCCCATATGGTAATTTTACTTATTATTACATTTACTATTAGTGTTTTCTTTTTGACCCTGATTTCTGCTGCCTGAAATAACTTCCTACTGAAACTACAACGTGTGTGCTGTTATTCTGGGTCTCCGGGGCTTAGCTCTCCTTCTTATCCCTGTGTCATGTTACAGTCATATTTAGATAGGTGTGAGACATATCCACTTTATTTTCACAGGCTGAGCTGCTTCATGCAGACATTGAAAGTGCACTCGCTGACATAAAACATGGGAAGAAAATGCGTCCCCAGACTCTCAAGTAAGTATCACTTATCATCTATTAACCTGTAAAGAATGTTACAGGGACCCACGTCATAGAAGAGTAATACTACAGTTTTTGGACACAGTTGTGTGTAGTTGTGTGTGTATAAAGCTCCAGATGGGAAAGTGCATAGTGAAAATTGCAAAGACCTGCTTACTATTGGGCCTTTAATCAAACACAACATTCAGATTTTCTTCTAAATTATTGCTCATTTGCACCTCATTGCTGTCTTAAATTGATCATAAGAGGTGACTGTCATTACTACATGTATCAATATTCTAGATTTGGTTTACTGCTTAGGTATTTATTATTATTAATATTATTATTATTATGATAATAATAATGGAGGTCATTCCGAGTTGTTCGCTCGCAAGGCGATTTTAGCAGTATTGCACACGCTAAGCCGCCGCCTACTGGGAGTGAATCTTAGCTTCTTAAAATTGCGAACGATGTATTCGCAATATTGCGATTACAAACTTCTTAGCAGTTTCAGAGTAGCTTCAGACTTACTCGGCATCTGCGATCAGTTCAGTGCTTGTCGTTCCTGGGTTGACGTCACAAACACTCCCAGCATTCGCCCAGACACTCCTCCGTTTCTCCAGCCACTCCCGCGTTTTTTCCGGAAACGGTAGCGTTTTTTCCCACACGCCCATAAAACGGCCTGTTTCCGCCCAGTAACACCCATTTCCTGTCAATCACATTACGATCGCCGGAGCGAAGAAAAAGCCGTGAGTAAAAAAACTATCTTCATTGCAAAATTACTTGGCGCAGTCGCAGTGCGGACATTACGCATGCGCACTAAGCGGAAAATCACTGCGATGCAATGAAATTTACAGAGCGAACGACTCGGAATGAGGGCCCATATTATCAAAAAAACAACGTTAACATTTATTTATATAGTGCCATTATATTCCATTGCACTTTACAGTTGGAACCCGGCTTAATTTCCAGGATATCTCATTTTGTTTTAATCTTTCTATAGTGTACCTAATTCTCGGCTCCAGGAATGCAGCCCAATCACCTATGGCACACAGTACATACAGTACACACAGTACACATGCTTGCCTAATCTGTATGAATAGCTAGTACACGATATGTTTCTCCTCTCCTGTTCTAAGGCATGAGATAAAATCCATTTCCATAGCTAAAGGTCAGTGTTAAATCTGAGTTGTGTTATAGCCTGGATACAGTGGGAATTGGTATTATGGGCCTAATTCAAGGATGATTGCAAAACAACATTTTCCTCTAATGGGCAAAACCATGTGCACTGCAGGTGGGGCAGATATAATGTGTACAGTGAAACTGTAAGTGACCATGCCCCACTGTCAGTTACTCAGTTCTGGTAAAGTCCATGTATCATTCAAATCTACTACATCTCAAAACAATACCCAAGACTGTAACATACAGTAGTAGTAATAACATCTTTACTAACCTGACACTTACATTTGGACTAGAGATTTAGCCTGAGTGGGTACTAATTTCAAAAGCTGCTACTTAAATACAGTGTGTTACCTGCTGTGCTTATCTCCCGAGAGTTCACGTGGGCTGCTATGGCTGTAGCTATGTGATCTGCAAACATAGGACTTTCTAAAAGATAAGAGTGTTGTAAATGCAACTATGCTAAGTCTTGTTAAATGTCATAGAGCAGTCAGAAATCCCCACATAAAAATAAACATGCTGGCTGTCCCTGGCTCTTCCTGCTTGCCACAGACAGCCTAGATTTTGCTCATTTAGTCCCTGATTATTTTATTTTATTAAATATTGATCAACTACTCAGTCCTACTGTTATTGTTTTTGTTTCACATATTTGTATTCTGATAACACTCATGTAATGTTAATTAGGTGTTGTATCCTATGTCCTAAATACAAGTGCTATAGAACTGTCATGTTTGGTTTGTATGCGGTTGTCTTAAGAAATAGTATGCACAGGAGGCGCTCTCTGGACAGGTGCAGGTAGAGGTAACTCCCCCTGGACTCACCGCTGCTCTGTACATAAACAAGCTGGGCTGGGGAGAGAGGCTGGTGTCATTGACAGGTAAGAAGGACAGCACGGACGGTGTAATGGTTAGCATTACTGCCTCACAGCAATGAGGTCATGGGTTCAATTCCCACCCTAGTGTGATGTGTATGTGTCCTCACACATCTTTGCTCAAAACAGCAGCATGGTGTGATGTTCCCGCAATGCATATGCAACATGGGAATATGCACCACCACCAGACCTTGTGTTACTAATCGCGGGTGCGTACGTACACACACGGATGCAATTGCCGCCTTGCAAAATCAGTTATAACTAATGGTTGTGGGAGTATAATATCCTGCTACCCAATCCCATACAATGCCCCTTCCGTACGCCTGTGAGCGCACTGCAATGGTCTCACTATTAGAGCGTGCGAATGCCATGCCATGCCACTTTCTTTTCTTCATTGCCCGTGATGCGTTTGCATTGCAGGCAATGATGTAAGGGGGGGTGGCATTTGATATGCTGGCTGTCGGGATTCCGGCGATCTGCATACCGGCGCCGGGATCCCGAAAGCCGGTATACCGACAACTATTCTCCCTCTTGGGGCGTCCACGACACCCCTGGAGGGAGAATAAAAAGCGTGCCACCGTGCCTGCAGCGTGGCGAGCGCAGCATGGCGAGCACAGCAAGCCTGCAAGGGGCTCTTTTGCGCTCACCCCACTGCCTACATACCGGCGATCGGGATCACAGCACCGGTTTGCTGGGCACCGGGATCCCAAGCGCCGGCATAACGTACTACACCCTGTAAGGGGACATATCTGTATATGTGATAGGTATATAGATTTTAAGCTTCATTGATTTTAACCTTCATTTGGGCAAGGGACTGATGTGAATGGCCAAATATTCTCTGTAAAGCCTGCAGAATGTGTATTATATAAATAACTGGTAATAATAAATGGCAGCTTACCTGTGTCGCCTCCTGAGCCGTCCAACAAGCCTGGGTCCAGGTAATCAGTACTGGTCCCCCCCCCCCTTCCCCCCCCTCACTGTGACCCTAGGTGTCGTATGCCTGTGTAGAGTGTAAAAGAATTATGTATGAATTATTCATCCTTTTAACTTATATTACTAGTCACTGAGGAATGCTATCGCCTTATAAAAGCTCAAGGCTGTGTGTATGCCAAAAGCTTTTATGAAAGCCACAGAACTCCTCTGTAAATTCTAGTATAATTTAAATTCAAGGTAGAAAGTGTATAAGAAAATCTTTAATTTATTGTGTATATTAGAAGCCATTAAGGAGTTCTGTGGCCATATAAAAGCACGAGGCTGTTACAGGCAGTGGGCCAGACATGTTTGAATGTCAACATGCTAACGGTATACATGCTAATGACGGTATAGGTGCTAATAACGGTATACATGCTAATGACGGTATAGGTGCTAATAACGGTATACATGCTAATGACGGTATAGGTGTTAATAATGGTATACTAGCTGGAGTACCCGGCATTGCCCGGGATTTTAAGAACGTTTGTTTACAAAAATCAATGTAAAGATTAAACATACAGGTTGCCGCTAACATTTTATTCCTTGTGGAATTGTTTTTATTTTCACCATTTGTACCTGTTTTCTTTTGGTGGCATTTTATTTTTTTAACTTCAAAACAATAGAACATTTAGTAAATCATCACTGACATATTATGCATGGCCTGAAATAGTCTGTGCTGCTGGGCCACCCCTAGGGGTGCTAGTGACCCCCACGGTGTTTGTTCCCAGAGTGTAAGTCGTATGTGTACCAAGTTTGGTGTAAATTGCTCCAGGCATTGCAGAGTTATGCTGTCTGCTGACATACTCTGTGCTGCTGCCTCACCCCTATGGGTGTTAGGGGTGTGTTACCCTCACAGTGTTTGTTCCCAGATTGTAATTCATATGTGTAGCAAGTTTGTTTAAACTTGGTCCAGACATTTGTGAGTTATGCTGGATCCTGAAATACTCTGTGCCCACTGCTAGGGGTGTCTAACCCCCACAAGTTTGTTGATAGATTGTAAGTCAGATGTGTCCCAAGTTTCTTGTAAAGTGTGCCAACCCTTCCACAGGTATGCTGTCTGCTGACATACTCTGTGCTGCTTTCCCATCTCCAGGGGTGCTAGGGGTGTCTGAACCCCACAGTGTTTGTTCCTAGAGTGTAAGTCATATGTGTACCAAGTTTGTTGTAAATTGCTGCTTTTGGTGTAAATTGCTTCAGGCATTCCAGAGTTATGCTGTCAGCTGAAAAACTCTGTGCTGCTGCCCAGGGGTGTATCTAGGGGTCCGAGCGCCCCTGGCAAAGTAAGTGGCTGCCCCCCCCCCCCCCCCCATGCACATTTGAAATAAGTTGTGAGTATTGGAAATGGGGCATGGTCTTGTGGGGGAAGGGCGTGGACACAATAGTACTTCCAATTCAAATGATGCCACACAATAGTGTCCCTTATTCGCATTACACCACACAGTAGTGTCCCTTATTAGCATTACACCGCACAGTAGTGTCTCATATTCACATTACACCGCACAGTAGTGTCTCATATTCACATTACACCATCCCTACCCCCTAACCCTAACCCACCTTTTCCACAGCCTGACCTTAACCCACCCCACCCCCTGAAAAGCCTCTTCAGTGGTGCCTAACCTTAACCCACCATTCCTAATCTCCCTCCCTGCAGCCTAACCCTAACCCTCCCACCCTCGCAGCCTAACCCTAACCCTCCCACGCGGCTTGCACCAACTAGATCCGGATTTTGGCATTCTGCATCGCTATCTATGTTGGGATGCCAGCATCAGCATTCCAAGCAGTTTCGGTATGCTGGAGTCAGCTTTCCGACCACCTGGATGCCAAACGCCGGCATCTTGACTGCATCCCAAATGAAATGCTAATGAGCTGCTGTGAGATGAGCCTCAAATGGACCCAGCCATTAACCAAACATCATTAGTTGGATGGTAGAAGTGCTTCTTGTTAGAAAAAACATCAGAGTGCCATCACTTCCAGGATAAAATTATCAATTATACAATTAACTGATATACATTTCTTTGAACCTGGCCTGGAAATAGGTAAGATTTGTATTTTCTTTATTACACTCAACAAGTTAAAGTTTTCGCTTACTTACTACTTACTTACATCTAACATGCATGAAAATTATGTAGTTTTCAAGGTACTACAGTCCCTTCTCCCAACCACTGCCACTTTTTTATTATCTCCAACAACAAATAGATCTATAGCACTGTGCTATATAACAACAATTGCTGTGTACCTGGTGACAGTCTGTTACTGCTGGCGCGACGCCGGTGTCCGTCAGCACCGCATACCGCACTGCACTAGTGATCTGATTAGTGTCCGGCAGCACCGCACTTGTAATCAGACTCAAAATAAACTACAGGAGCTCCCAGCAACAAGGGCTGCTGGGAGCTGTAGTTTATTTTGAGTCTGATTACAAGTGCTGTGCTGCCGGACACCGACGCCGCTCCAGCAGTAACAGACTCTCACCAGGTACAGTCTGACAGTACTACTTTTCTACCCTTTGGCCACGGGTGGCACAGCCAGGCGGCGCCCCCTCCTTGCCTGGCGCCCCTGGCGAGTGCCATCCTGGCCAATGGGTAGATACACCCCTGCTGCTGCCTCACCCCTAGGGATGCTTGGGGTGTCTTACCCCCACAGTGTTTGTTTCCAGATTGTAATTCATATGTGTACCAAGTTTGTTTTACATTGGTCCAGGCAGTTATTCGGGAGTTATGCTATCATTTGGGAGTTATGCTGTCTCCTGAAATAATCTGTACTGCTGTCCCACCCCTAGGGGTGTCTATCTCCCACAGAGTTTGTTCCCAGATTGTAAATCAGATGTGTCCCAAGTTTGGTGTAACATGTTCCAGGCCTTCCACAGTTATGCTGTCTACTGACATACTCTGTGCTGCTGTTCCCCCCTAGGGGTGCTAGGGTGTCTGTTTGTTCCCAGAGTGTAAGTCATATGTGTACCAAGTTTGTTGTAAACTAAACATACGGGCACGCATGGGGGGGGGGTTCCGAGTGCCTGGAAACCCCCCTGCCCAACAATCCATCAGCACAGCGGACAATTTTTTTTTGGGTTGCGCAGAGTGCAGGCAGTTCTGTCCATAGTATGGTCTGCTGCCATGAGAATCCGCTTACTGAATGAAGGGTAGCTGCAGCGCGCAGCTCCTCTCATTCATTTCCACTTCCCCTGGAGCTGGGCTGGCCGGGTGAGAAGCAGCGACTGTCTCCCTTGACTCTGGTGACGGTGAGTGACTGGCCGTGTGTAGGGGAGTGCCGGCGGTAGCGGGAGAGGGGGGGGCAGCAGGCGTCTTTAATATATGAGGCTGCCTCGCTGAGCACTCTCTGTTGTCCTGGCAGCTTGCGGGGGATGGGGGGGGGGCGGAATGTCTATAATAAATGATGGTGGCGGCAGTGTTTTATTTACATGTGAAAGAGGTGAATGTGTATATAAGTGTGTTATGTGTACTGTATATGTGTATTTTTATGCTGTGTGTATGCATCCTATATGTGGGTTTATGCAGTGTGTATATGTATGCTGTGTGTGTGCATCCTATGTGTATGCATGTCCTGGGTGTTTGTAAGTATGCCGGGTGTAGGTTTGTTATGTTCATGTGTGTCTCTCTCTCACACACACACACACACACACACACACACACACACACACACACACACACACACACCTCCTCCTTGTGGTGCCCACACAGAACCCCCCCCCCCCCCCCCCCCCCCCATGAAAATCCTGCGTTTGCCCCTGGTAAATTGCTGCAGGTATTCCAGAGTTATGCTGTCTGCTGAAATACTCAGTGCTGCTGCCTCACTCCCAGGGGTGCTAAGGGTATCTTCCTCCCACAGTGTTTGTTGTCAGATTGTAAGGGATATGTGTACCAATTTGTGAGTACATGGCTCCAGCAATTCCGGGGTTATGCTGTCTCCTGATATACTCTGTGCTGCTGTCTCCCCCCCCCCTAGGGGTGCTAGGGATTTCTAATTTTTTTAGTTGCCTCCACCGTATTTTAATACGCTTATATGTAAAATTTCACGATCGTCGCTTGTAAACTGTGGATTTGTATAGAAAGACAGAAGGACAGATGTTCACTTTTATATAGTAGTAGATAGATAGAGGACAGTATGCATGCTGACGGTATAGGTGTTAATGACGGTATAGGTGTTAATGACGGTATACATGCTAATGACGGTATAGGTGTTAATGACGGTATAGGTGTTAATGACGGTATACATGCTAATGACGGTATAGGTGTTAGTGACGGTATACATGCTAATGACGGTATAGGTGTTAATGATGGTATACATGCTAATGACGGTATAGGTGTTAATGACGGTATACATGCTAATGACGGTATAGGTGCTGAATATGGTATACATGGTAATGACGGTATAGGTGCTAATGACAGTATACATGCTAATGACGGTATAGGTGCTAATAACTGTATACAGTCTAACGATGGTATACGTGCTAATGACAGTATACATGCTAATGATGGTATACATGCTAATGACAGTATAGGCACTAATGATGGTATACATGCTAATGACGGTATGGGTGCTAATGACAGTATACATGCTAATGACAGTATACAATATACATGATAATGACGGTATTGGTGCTAATGACAGTATACATGCTAATGACAGTATACAATATACATGCTACTGACGGTATAGGTGCTAATGACAGTATATATGCTAATGACAATATACAATACACATGCTAATGACGGTATATGTGCTAATGATGGTATACATGCTAATGACGGTATAGGTGTTAATGACGGTATACATGCTAATGACGGTATAGTTGTTAATGACGGTATACATGCTAATGACGGTATAGTTGTTAATGACGGTATACATGCTAATGACGGTATAGGTGTTAATGACGGTATACATGCTAATGACGGTATAGGTGTTAGTGACGGTATACATGCTAATGACGGTATAGGTGCTGAAGATGGTATACATGGTAATGACGGTATAGTTGTTAATGACGGCATACATGCTAATGACGGTATAGGTGCTAATGATGGTATACATGCTAATGACGGTATAGGTGCTAATGATGGTATACATGCTAATGAAGATTTATATGCTAATGACAGTATACATGTTGACGGTATTGGTGCTAATGATGGTATACATGCTATTGACGGTATACATGCTAATAACGGTATACATGCTTATGATGGCATACGTGCTAATGACGGTATACATGCTAATGACGGTATAGGTACTAATGATGGTATACAGTCTACCGATGGTATACATGCTAATGATGGTATACATGCTAATGACAGTATACAATACACATGCTAATGACAGTATAGGTGCTAATGGCGGTATACATGCTAATGACGGTATAGGTGCTAATGACTGTATACATGCTAACGATGGTATACGTGCTAATGACAGTATACATGCTAATGATGGTATACATGCTAATGACAGTATAGGCACTAATGATGGTATACATGCTAATGACGGTATGGGTGCTAATGACAGTATACATGCTAATGACAGTATACAATATACATGATAATGACGGTATAGGTGCTAATGACAGTATACATGCTAATGACAGTATACAATATACATGCTACTGACGGTATATGTGCTAATGATGGTATACATGCTAATTAGAGTATAAGATTTTCAAACAGGCTGTATATCATTTCTCAAACTGGTTTATCGGAAAATCACTAGTTTTTCTACAATTTTTGACCAATTAAATAGAATTCAGAAAATTCAGACGTGGCACAAAAATATTGGCGAAGTTGCACACGGTGAGAACAAAGGACGAACTTTAAGCACAGAAGATCAAATGAAAAATGTTAGATTACATTTATAATATTAAGAAAATCGTATTGAAATCATTTTTGTTAAAAACTCATTTTTGAAAACACAAACATTTTAATGCAAACCGTAAAAGGAGAAATGTGAGCAATCACCAATGACCATACGATGGAAATCTCTAATCACAAATTTCTAATCACAAACTGTGGTCCCAAAAATGAACATATCATAAATAGGCAAATATTTTAGAAAATAGTTTGGGAAATGTAGCTTTTTCCTACATACAATATATGCTTACTTTCTCTCATATGCTGTAAGGAGGATATCTGACAGTACTGAATGGTTACAAGTTTTGTTTGCATATGAATGGCTGTGTATAAAGGTGGGTACACACTGTCCGATATATCAGCCGTTCTGTTGAACGGCCGATATATCGCGGATCCGTCGGCCAGTGTGTACGGGCTATATGTCTGTGAACTCTGTCATTCACAGACATATCGCGTCGGCCCTGCAGCATAGCCGACGGCCAATATATCTACTGTACACCCGTACACATCCTGCGGCAGCCGGCGGTGATTGACATGCCCGCCCAGTTCATGATGTATGCTCAACACACTGCCCGATCCGGTATATCGGCAGATATATCTATCAGTGTGTACCCACCTTATGTCTGCAGTACAAGTGCAACTGCCCATTGTATTACAAACATGTTCTCAGCTGTTGAATTTAAAATTAATTTCAAACCATTAACAGATTTTCAAACAACTGACTGTGGTACTGCAGACGGATGAGCTATGGAAATGCAATGACACTTTGGGTGGAATTCGAATGTTTGAAAAGTCGGTTGGGTGTCTATTAGATAGGAAAAACAGACTCCCAACTGACTTTTCAAACATTTGAATCTCCCCCTTTATGCATAAGTGGAAATACTGTAAGCTGCATATTCTGTGTTTCCTCGTGTCTAGGTTAACTAGAGTCTATGGTTGGATCCACTGGAAATTTTAGTTACCAGAAGGAAGCTAATTTTTGGTCAGTTTGAACTGTATTTAAAATGTAATTTTCACTTAAATTAAATATTTGAGCTTTTATTAGAAAACAATTAGTCTTGATGGGATAAATTTGGTAACATCAATTCAGTGCTTTTAGAAATGCTTAAACTGCACACTGAATAACATAACATGACTTATCCGCCAGACACACTACCAGAGAGTACAGCTTGATGTGTTTTACAATGCCTTGGTTACAGCGTCTGTACATATATAACATTGTGGTGAATCGAGTTCAGTGCAATGTTCCGCTATTACGGTACACAGTCTTCGCTAATATTAAATCAGCTAAGACATTGGCCGTGAAGCGCCTTTTCCTTTCTTTTCCAGAGGCACTTTGCATTCATTGCACTGTATTGAATACCCTCATTGATTTTTACTTGTATTTATATGCTCAAAAAAGCAACATATTTATGGTAACTCATATTGCAGAGTTAACCAGGAAAGAATCAAGCAAAGAGAGTCCATTCTTCCTCCTCCCACTGCCCCCAAGCCAGCGTACAGAGACAACAAGAACCGTGTCATGTCTCCGCCTACATCAAATGAGATCGGTAAGGCCTCAGTCACACGCTGTAAGTCCTCTCCATTTCCTATGGCCATCCCTGTGCCCCATTCCTTATTGCTTTGTTTTCTTAGTATCACTTTGATGTTTCTTTCCCAAAGGCTTTTCTCCAAAATCTTATTCTGTCTGAACACTGGGCCAGATTCATATTTGCATGGAATTGTACAGTGGCAAGGAAGCAGCTGTGCAATTCCATCTAATTAAAATTCTAATGGAGCAGGATATAGACGCCTCCTGTTAGCATTAGGGAGGATCTGAGTGCTGAGTCTGAGGATGCAGCCTTGGATCACCATTGCAACCACAGGCACTCGCCAGCCTGCTTATGCTGAAGCTTACTCAGGGTGGCCGTAGGATCCGCACACCGGGGTCTGGGAAGTCCGACGTTGCAGACCCTGGACCCGTCACGCCTATCAAAATAGGGGCAACACAAATGGTGCCGGGTGCTGCCCCTGCACCACCTTCCAAACGCAGCAGCATGTCAGTCGTGCTGCGGCTGACAGCGGGCTGCGAACATGATCACAAGACCTGTTCTGCACATGCGCAAAAACGGGTCTCGTCCCTGCCCAGATCCCCAGTCATCAAACCCGATGGTTTGCGTACAGATCGGAAACAGGTCCACTGGTTGCAAAAATGAAAAAATTGGTAGTGTCTGTTTGATCTTTGCATCTTTACCTGTCTTATATTTAACCTTTATGTATCTCCCTTGGCAGAGTTTGATAGAAGAAGTAATCTGTCACAAGAATACGAGGAATCTCGGGAGGCACTAGCAAAGAAGATTGAGAAAGAAACAGTAAGTATTATACATTACACACCCGGAAATTTGGTGTGTCTTTGTGATCCCAAAGCTGCTCCCCCCTAGTAGAACAACATTTTATGATGTCACTAGACTGAATTACTACACTACATTGCTGGGTTTTCTCTGTGGTAACCAAATACAAATGATCTTGCAAAGCAGAAAATGTGATGTTCATTTGGAAAACGTCTGCAAGAAATCCAGAGTCTCAAATGATTTAAAAGGGTCTTTCCTGCTTAAAAATATATTTTTTTCTGATTTGCATTTATTTAATGAAATAAAAACCAGCGCCTCTATAGGGAAAAAAAAGATATCTAATATTTTCCCTCCTACATGAGTCAAAATCCTTCATCACCTCTGATGTGGGACGGATTATCAGTCCTGCTCCGTTTTCCTGCATAGCTGCGTTATATGTGGCAACCGAATTATTACATATGGCACCACTCTACTCCAAAAACGTAGCGCTGCGGCTCTGTGTGCAGTACGTTAGCATGTAGGGTTCTTATTGGCTAAATAAATAAAGGGGGGTACGCACCTAGGGGGGTACACACCTAGAGATGTGTGCTGAGCGATCTATTACAGACCACTCAGTACACATCTCTCCCCCCGCTCAGCACAACGCGATGTGTGCTGAGCGAGGGGGGGGGGGTCACTTCACACAGCGCTGAATCTAGCACCGGCGATAGCGATGCACGGCCCTATCGCTGGGGGTATACACACGAGAGATCCGTGAATAACTTCTAAGCAATGTAGTCAGATTGCTTAGATTTTAAGCAGGGATCTCTCCGTGTGTGCCCCCCCTTAAGGTTTCTTGTTAGAGATTTAAAGGTTTCTTCTGTCTCATTAATAGTGTTTCGCAAGTGTCATTATTTTCTCTTGAGAATACAGGTTGGGTATCCCTTATCCAAAATTCCAAATCACACATTTCTGGTTCCCCTTCTGAGATAATGACACATATACTGTATATGTGTGTATATATATATATATATATATAGATATACATATATACACTTAATATTTAATATATTTGTCATTATCTCAGTAGGGGACCCAAAAATTTGGGATTTTGAATTTTGGATAAGGGATACTCAACCTGTATAATGAAATGATCAAGATGTTCTTTCAGTATATGTCTAATGTGAGTGAATCTTTCAGTATATGTCTAATGTGAGTGAATCTTTCAGTATATGTCTAATGTGAGTGAATCTTTCAGTATATGTCTAATGTGAGTGAATCTTTCAGTATATGTCTAATGTGAGTGAATCTTATTTATTGTGCTAAGTACATTGACTAATTTAGCTATTTGTTCATGCATGGTACTACAACACAGTTACTTAGACTAGGTAAACACTAGACAACGTGGCTGTTGGCTGACGGGATGACCGATGTAAAGATACATCAGCCGTACACAGACCGATATAGCACACAACCGCTTCATTGGACACATCCAGAATCATGGTGTAGTTAAAAATATTTCTGATTGGCCTGCACTGCAGGGAGATCAGAAGACACGATGACTGACCCGCGGGAGGGTGCAATAGTCCGTATTCACTAGACAATGTGTACGATATATTGGCCCGATCCGCCGGATCAGAGGATATATTATCTAGTGTGTACCCAGCATAAGGCAGAGACATCCAGAGAAATTTTTAGATGTTTGAAAGCATTTGGCTGTCTATACAATGAGGTTGTATATGCATTTTATATGATATTATGTCACCTGAATGTATGTGTGACAGTTCATGTATAATATTTCTAGATACAATATATGTGTTTATAAATATACCTGTTTCTTATTTTAGCAATGCCTAAACTGCACACTGGATGACATAGAATTATTTGTGGCGAAGTTGCAAAAAGCGGCTGAAGCGTTCAAGCAGCTGAACCAGAGGAAGAAAGGCAAAAAGAACAAAAAGAAGCAACCAGCGGGTAATCACCTATAGATAGAAACACTTAAGAAAGTACCCCACATGGACCGAAACATTACACAATGGCCCTCATTCCGAGTTGTTCGCTCGCAAGGCGATTTTAGCAGTATTGCACACGCTAAGCCGACGCCTACTGGGAGGGAATCTTAGCTTCTTAAAATTGCGAACGAAAGATTCGCAATATTGCGATTACACATCTCGTAGCAGTTTCAGAGTAGCTTCAGACTTACTCTGCATCTGCGATCAGTTCAGTGCTTATCGTTCCTGGTTTGACGTCACAAACACACCCAGCGTTCGCCCAGACACTCCTCCGTTTCTCCAGCCACTCCCGCGTTTTTTCCGGAAACGGTAGCGTTTTTCCCCACACGCCCATAAAACGGCCTGTTTCCGCCCAGTAACACCCATTTCCTGTCAATCACACTACGATCGCCTGAGCGAAGAAAAAGCCGTGAGTAAAAATCCAAACTTCATAGCAAATTTACTTGGCGCAGTCGCAGTGCGGACATTGCGCATGCGCACTAAGCGGAAAATCACTGCGATGCGAAGAAATTTTCAGAGCGAACGACTCGGAATGACCTCCAATATGTCATTGTTTAAAAAAAAAAAAGTGATCTCATTTTGCTACTAGGTTGATACTTTTTTCTCACTGTACTGAAAATAACGGGTGAGGTATGTTAGGTAGATTGGACTTAGGTCGACAGTGTCTAGGTCGACCACTATTGGTCGACAGTAAGCTTCGGGAAAGGTGTCTCGCTGCACTCGGCACAGGTTACCGTTCCCAATAGTAGTCCATATGGATCGTAAACTATGAAAAAGTTCAAAAAATGAAAAAAAAAGGTGAAAAACTAATGTCGAACCAGCGGGTAATCACCTATAGATAGAAACACTTAAGAAAGTACACCACATGGACCGAAACATTACACAATGGGGTAAATTTACTAAGATTCGTAATTTCCGAAAAAAGGTCAAAGTTCAATCACGAATGACATCGACAGTGTAAAACTGCAACTTTTTGAATTGACTACGATGGATTTACTAAGCTGTCGTATTCGGGTTTTTCTTTTCTTCCGATGTCGATGTCATTCGTTTTTTTTTACCTATTTTTACGGCAGTGATTAGCAAAACACTGCCGTTTTTTTTTACAATCAATCTCGGCCGGATCTGTGTGATCCGTGCTGGTGTTTATTTATTTATTTTTTTTAATTAAACAATGTAAAATCATTAAAAAAAATGCGTGGGGTCCCCCCTCCTAAGCATAACCAGCCTCGGGCTCTTTGAGCCGATCCTGGTTGCAAAAATATGGGGGGAAAAATGACAGGGGTTCCCCCATATTTAAGCAACCAGCATCGGGCTCTGCGCCTGGTCCTGGTCCCAAAAATACGGGGGACAAAAAGAGTAGGGGTCCCCCGTATTTTTAAAACCAGCACCGGGCTCCACTAGCTGGACAGATAATGCCACAGCCGGGGGTCACTTTTATATAGTGCCCTGCGGCCGTGGCATCAAAAATCCAACTAGTCACCCCTGGCCGGGGTACCCTGGGGGAGTGGGGACCCCTTCAATCAAGGGGTCCCCCCCCCCCCAGCCACCCAAGGGCCAGGGGTGAAGCCCGAGGCTGTCCCCCCCCATCCAATGGGCTGCGGATGGGGAGGCTGATAGCCTTTGTTGTAAGAGAAAAGATATTGTTTTTAGTAGCAGTACTACAAGGCCCAGCAAGCCTCCCCCGCATGCTGGTACTTGGAGAACCACAAGTACCAGCATGCGACGGAAAAACGGGCCCGCTGGTACCTGTAGTACTACTACTAAAAAAATACCCAAAAAAAGACAAGACACACACACCGTGAAAGTAAAGATTTATTACATACATCCACACAAACATACATACATACTTACCTTATGTTCACACGCAGGTCGGTCCTCTTCTCCAGTAGAATCCAAGGGGTACCTGTTGAAGAAATTATACTCACGAGATCCAGGGGTCCAGGCTCCTCGGGAAATCCAGGGGTAATCCACGTACTTGCATAAAATAAGAAAACGGAAAGCCGAGCCACGAACTGAAAGGGGCCCCATGTGTTCACATGGGACTCCTTTCCACGAATGCCAGAAAGCCACTCTGACTTCTGTCTAAGTGGGTTTCTTCAGCCAATCAGGGAGTGCCACGTTGTAGCACTCTCCTGATCGGCTGTGTGCTCTTGTCCTCACTGACAGGCAGCACACGGCAGTGTTACAATGTAGCGCCTATGCGCTACATTGTAACCAATGATGGGAACTTTCTGCCCTGCGGTTGACCTAAAGTGACGTCACCGCTGAGCAGAAAGTTCCCATCATTGGTTACAATGTAGCGCATAGGCGCTACATTGTAACACTGCCGTGTGCTGCCTGTCAGTGAGGACAAGAGCACACAGCTGATCAGGAGAGTGCTACAACGTGGCGCTCCCTGATTGGCTGAAGAAACCCACTTAGCCAGAAGGCAAAGTGGGTTTCTTGCATTCGGGGAAAGGTGACCCATGTGCAAACATGGGTCCCCTTTCAGTTCGTGGTCGGGACACCGTTTTTTTATTTTTGGCAAGTACGTGGATTAACCCTGGATTTGCCGAGGAGCCTGGACCCCTGGATCTCGTGAGTATAATTTATTCAACAGGTACCCTTGGATTCTACTGGACAAGAGGACCGACCTGCGTGGGGCCATAGGTAAGTATGTATGTATGTGTGTATGTAAGTAATAAAATTATACTTTCACGGTGTGTGTGTCTTGTCTTTTTTTGGGTATTTTTTTAGTGGTAGTACTACAGGTACCAGCGGGCCCGTTTTTCCGCCGCATGCTGGTACTTGTGGTTCTCCAAGTACCAGCATGCGGGGGAGGCTTGCTGGGACTTGTAGTACTGCTACTAAAAACAATATCTTTTATTTTACAACAAAGGCTATCAGCCCTCCCATCCGCAGCCCATTGGATGGGGGGGGGACAGCCTCGGGCTTCACCCCTGGCCCTTGGGTGGCTGGGGGGGGGGGACCCCTTGATTGAAGGGGTCCCCACTCCCCCAGGGTACCCCGGCCAGGGGTGACTAGTTGGATTTTTGATGCCACGGCCGCAGGGCGCTGTTTAAAAGTGACCCCCGGCTGTGGCATTATCTGTCCAGCTAGTGGAGCCCGGTGCTGGTTTTAAAAATACGGGGGACCCCTACTCTTTTTGTCCCCCGTATTTTTGGGACCAGGACCAGGCGCAGAGCCCGATGCTGGTTGCTTAAATATGGGGGAACCCCTGTCATTTTTTCCCCCATATTTCTGCAACCAGGATCGGCTCAAAGAGCCCGAGGCTGGTTATGCTTAGGAGGGGGGACCCCACGCAATTTTTTTAGCAAAAATAAGCACTTTCACACCCCTTCCCACTGATATACATGCACGGATCTCATGGATCCCTGCATGCATCTCAAATCACGGATAAAAAAAGCAGGTCTGTTTTTTGTTAGGACTTTTTTACGAGTTGTAATTTTTCACGGCAGTGTTTTGTGTTTTTTTGCTTTGCACTTCTTAGTAAATGACCGAGATTCATACTTAAACAGCCGCGTTTTGACCGATGGTGTATTCATTCGTAATTTTTTACCTGAACTAGCAAAAAATTACGAATGCCCTCATCACTGCCGTGATTAGTGTTTAGTAAATGACCGAGATTTACCGAGATGACACTTTGATGAAAAAACGGCATCTCGGTCAAAATCGGGAGCTTAGTAAATATACCCCAATATGTCATTGTTTAAAAAAAAAAAAAAGTGATCTCATTTTGCTACTAGGTTGATACTTTTTTTCTCACTGTACTGAAAATAACGGGTGAGGTATGTAAGGTAGATTGGACTTAGGTCGACAGTGTCTTGGTCGACCACTATTGGTCGACAGTAAGTAGGTCGACATGGTTTCTAGGTCGACATGGCAAAAGGTCGACATGAGTTTTTTTAGTTTTTTTTTGTGTTGTTTCTCCGTACAGTGACTAGGAACCCCAATTAGTGCACCGTGTCCCCTCGCATGGCGCGATTCGCTCACCATGCTTCGGGAAAGGTGCCTCGCTGCGCTCGGCACAGGTTACCGTTCCCAATTGTAGTCCATATGGATAGTAAACTATGAAAAAGTTCAAAAAATGGAAAAAAAAAGTGAAAAACTAATGTCGAACTTTTGTCATGTCAACCTAGAACATGTCGACCTAGAGTCCCTGTCGACCTAGAAACCATGTCGACCTACTTACTGTCGACCAATAGTGGTCGACCTAGACAGTGTCGACCTATTTACTGTTGACCTAAAGACCGGATCCCGAAAATAACTGGGATGCTTGTTACATTCACAGTGAGCAGTCCTGTGCACAGAGTAGTTACACACATAGGGCCTGCAATCAGGCACATCTGCTCCCACATATAAAGAACTGTTTATATAGTACGATATATACGGTTGTGTACGATATGTCGGCAGTCAGAATCATGATGGTCACAATACTGAAAGTGGGATCCCGCCCATCTCGCTGCCAATGGATCCAGTGAGTATTCTAACCGTCCCCTCCCGCAACCTAACCCTAACACTGTGAAATGTGAAATGTTGGCATTCTGCATGGGGGCTAGTGTTAGGCTGTGGCAGTGGAGGGTTGGATATAGGCACCAAGGGGATGGATAGGGTTAGGCTGTAGGTGGAGTCAGTCAGGGTTAGAATAAGGGATTACCATTACTCACCGCAAGAACCGTTCCATGACAGCTGGAAGTCACTATCAGCTAACCGTCGGACCAAGAAGCCGCAACCAGGTACAGATGTAGCCAGCTTCATCGCAGCCACAACTATTCACGGGTACGACTAGCTTGCTGCGTTAACTGGCACATGCGACTATTCACACACGCAGTCCATAAACTTTGCATTATGCGACTGCAGGAGCGATTAGTTGCAGCCTGGCGCAGCAAGTCACAACCATGATGCGTATGCATATGTATACGCGTCGCAGCACAGATGAACGCTGCAACATCTGTAAGTGAGCGCTGCACCTGGGCATGTCAACGTTATGACCAGGTCATCATTCTCATGTTGACGTTATGAATACCGACATGATAAATGTTGGCAAAATATAACGAACCATGTGCCACATCTGATTGCACAAGCAGTATTTTACACCATCATTATCATAAATCCTGCTTTCTTTCCCAATGAATATGTTGCCACTAGTAAAAAGCACTTATTAGGTTTTTATAATATGTATGATGGGGATTCTTTGTAAGATGTCTAATAATGATTCTTGGATTTCACAGAGGGAGTCCTGACGTTACGGTCCAGGCCTCCTACAGAACTGGAGTTTATAGATTGCTTTCAGAAGATCAAGCTGGCTATCAACCTCATGGTAAGAAGAATCAACTTCAGTCATGCAATAGGATAGTTCATGTATTTGCTGTTCTCCAGGGATTAACATTTTTCATACATTTTCTTTTTAAATATCCACTGATAAGAGTGAAAAGAAAAGTTTGTTAAAAGCATAGCAAGCTGTATTTTTATAGATGTAAAGATGAATTTCCACCAGAACTACAATGAAACATCTCTCTGTGGCTAGCTAGCTGCGCTGGTCTAGTGTCTAGCACCAGCAATATTATTTCTAAAAAAATAAAAGCCGAGTTAGGAAAATGTTTCATTTCAGTGCACCTCTTGGGACATCTGAAAACACCTTCTTCCTTTAAAGGAAAGCATTTTTGATCTGGCGCCATTGTCTGCCCTAAACCTCTGCAGTTCTAGCTGGGCTGCATTATGTCACAATATCATTTTAGTTTCTCTAACCTCCTAGGGGATACTGGGATGAATTAGTACCATGGGGTATAGATCGGGTCCATTGGAGCCTGGCACTTTAAGAAATGTTCAGTGTGTGCTGGTTCCTCCCCTCTATGCCCCTCCTGCAGACTCAGTTTAGAAAAAGGTGCCCAAGGAGCCGGGTGCATTCTCTGGAGCTCCAGAGTGTTTTGTTCCCCAAAAATTTTAAGTTTGTTATTTTCAGGCAGTACTGGCTGGCACCAGTCTGCCTGTATTGTGGGACTTAGGGGGGGGGGACCGAACCAACCTCTTATAGGGTTAATGGTTTGTATCCCTGCTGACGGGACAAAAGCTCCTGAGTCGCTGTTTCACATGCCCGCAGGGTGTGCGCACACGGCGGCAGCATGCCGTCACCCCTAACAGATGCTGAAGACATGGTGCAGTGAGTACAGACACCGGGGTCCCAGTTAGCGGGTCCTCGTGACAGTGTCGGCATAAGGACGTGGTGGGCACCTGGCTGTGGTGCCCGCTGAGTGCACCCACGCTGGCGCTGGTGATAAAAGGGGTTTTAACTCAGTTTTACACGTAAAGTAGATAAAGCCAGTATAATCTTTTGTAGAGGGGCCACACGCCATTATGGGGGCGGGGCTTCCCAGAGAGTGGGACCAATGGCTCAGAGGCGCCATTTCCAGCGGATGCTGATCTCCAGGTTGCATACAGTGCGCTGCTCCTCCGCAGACCCTGCTAAATCGTTTTGTACTGGTATCAGGGGGATTTATAGAAAGGGGGGTGCATATAGATAATAACAAAAGCTAGCTGCCTTATCTAAATCTCTGGTTTATGCCCGGCAGAGCATTACTTTTACTGGTGGCATTGTGTGCTGGGCTCATCCCTCTCTATATCACTCCATTCAGGCTGTCTGGGGTTTTCTGTGTTATTTCACTAATACTATGTGTGTTTTTCTGCTGTATCAGAATGTCTGGCAAAAAGGCTGTGTGTCCCTCATGCAACACAAAGTTTTCCCCTTCTCCGGGGGGATCTCTCCTATGTACTCAGTGCTCTCTCCCTTCTCAGGGTAACAGTATACACGAGCCAGAGTGGTTCGAATCATTTAAAGGAATGATATCTAATATTAATACTGAGTTGGCTACTTCCAGACAGGAAAGGCAGATCCTAAAGAAATCTGTGGATGATTTTATAGTCAAGGCGGCTGACTACAGACAGGCTACTAAGCACCCCTCCCCCCCCCCCCCCCCTTGCTGGTCTCACATAAACACACACTCCCACATGTACTCCAATCTGACTCTGAAAATTAAACACCAGATTTGGATGAAGGTGAAGTGGACATGGAAGGTGACGATACTCTGTCTCAGGGTGTGGAGGCCCTAATATATTTTATTATGGAAGTTCTCAACATTCCAGCTAAAGAGACAGAAGCTGATGAAGAGATGTTTTTTTAATATAAAACCAAAATCTACTGCCATCTTTCCTATCTCCAAGGAATTAAACTCATACCGCTTTCACATCGCAAATGCCGGATCCCACCCGGTAAAAGAAACGTGTCCTTACCGGGTGGGATCCGGCATTTGCTCCCCTCTGCTGGCTTTCCGACCCGGCAATATACCGGGTCGGTTGCCATAGCAGCGGGGGGGGCGCAGCAGCAGCAGGGCGGGGTTGGAGGCGGCGCTGGGAGATGAGCTCATCTCCTGCGCCGCCTCTCCCTATGCTGTGAATGGGAACCGTGTCGCATCAACGCGGCTCCCATTCACACTGCACCTGACCCGGTATTCAACCCGGGTATAATCCTTCTTTTATACCGGGTTGAATTACCGGGTCAGGCGACCCGCTAATTCTCAGAAAGTGTTTTCACATCGCACACTGACCCGTGTCGACACGGCAATATGCCGCGTCGATACCGGGTTATTTGTGCGATGTGAAAGGGGTATCACTCTTTAAAGAGGAATGGGTCAATCCTGACAAAAACTTTCAAACCCCTAAACGGTTGCTAAATTCCTTCCCTTTCCCACCTGAGGATAGGAAGGTATGGGAGAACCCTCCGATTGTGGATAACTCAGTGTCCAGGCTGTCACGTAAAAAATTGTGCTACCTGTACCTGGTGCTATCTCTCTTAATGACCCTGCTGACTGTAAAATTTAGACTACACTCAAATCCATATACACTGGCTTTGCTTCCAATAAATGTTCTGGAACTCAGGGCAATTTACAGTGCTCTTCTGCAGGCCTCCTATCTCCTCCGAAATCAGGCTATACAGGTGCAGTCGGACAACGCCACGGCAGTGGTGTACATAATCTGACCGGGAGGAACAAGAAGCATGGCCGCATTGCGAGAGGCTTCAAGAATACTCCTCTGGGTGGAAGCAAACGCAAGGGCCATATTCATTCCGAGAGTGGACAACTGGGAAGCGGACTTCCTCAGCAGACACGACCTCCATCCGGGGGAATGGAGCCTTCAGCCTCTGGTGTTTCAACAGCTGGTTCACCGGTGGGGCTGTCCGCAGATAGACTTCAAGGCTTCTCGTCTCAACGAGAAGCTGCGTTGCTACTGTTCCATGCCGAGGGATCCGCAGGCTGCAGCAGTGGATGCTCTGACGGCGCCGTGGACTTACCAGTTTGTATATCTGTTCCCTCCAATTCCTCTCATTCCCAGAGTTCTAAAAAGACTCAAAAGGGAAAACGTTCAGGCAATCCTAATTGCTCTGGATTGGTCTCGCCGGGCCTGGTATGCGGACCTCCTGACCATGTCTCTTGAAGAGACCTGGCCTCTACCGCTTCTCAAGTATCTTCTTCAGCAAGGGAAATTCGTCTATCCAGACTTACTGCGGCTACGTTTGATGGCTTGGAGGTTGAAAGGAGATTCTAGCCAGAAAAGGTCTTGCCTCTAGGGTTATCTCGACTATGGTCCAAGCCCGAAAGGTGGTCACGTCTAAGCATTACTACCGTTATCTGGAAAAGATATTTTTCTTGGTGTGAGGGTAGAAGATATTCTACTGTGGAATTTCAACTTGCCCATTTTCTACTCTTCCTGCAAGCAAGCGTGGATATGGGCCTAAGGTTAGGCTCCATTAAAGATATTGGCTCTCTCCATATTCTTCCAGAGGCAGCTGGCTGTAATTCCGGAGGTACAGATGTTCTTGAAGGGTGTCCTTCGCATTCAACCGCCCTTTGTCCCTTCCACGACTCCGTCGGATCTCAATGTGGTACTGACCTTTCTCCAATCAGAATGGTTTGAACCTCTACACAGGGTGGAGTTGAAATTTCTGACTTGGAAGACTGCCATGTTGCTGGCGTTAGTCTCTGCGAGGCGTGTGTCGGAATTAGGGGCCTTATCCTGTAAGAGCCCTTATTTGATATTTCACAAGGATAGGGCGGAGCTCGAACTCGCCCACAGTTTTTGCCAAAGGTGGTTTCGGCTTTTCACGTTAATCAACCGATTGTGGTTCCAGTGGTGTCTGGCGCATCAGTTGTTCCAAAGTCCTTGGACGTGGTTCAGGGTTTGAAGATTTACGTCAAAAGGACAGCTCGTCACAGGAAGTCTGACTACCTCTTTGTCCTTTATGACGTTACCAAAATTGGATGTCCTGCTTCTAAGCAGTCCATTGCTCATTGGCTCAGGTTGTCTATTCAACAGGCCTTTTCTTCAGCGGCATTGCTGCCGAGTTCTATTCAGGCACTCCACTAGGTCCATGGGTTCTTCCTGGGCGGCTGCCCGGTGCGTCTCGGCCTTACAGTTGTGCCGAGCTGCTACTTGGTCTGGTTCAAACGTGTGTGAGGTTTTATAAGTTCGATACCTTGGCCGGTGAAGACCTTCAGTTGGTCAGGTGGTTTTGCAGGGGTCTCAGCACTCTCCCACCCATTCTGGGAGCTTTGGGACTTCCCCACGGTACTAATTCATCCCAGTACCCCCTAGGACGTTTGAGAAAATAGGAATTTAATACCTACCGGTAATTCCTTTTCTCGTAGTCCATAGGGGATACTGGGCGCCCGCCTCAGTGCTTCGTGTTTCCTGCTTACTTGGTTGTGAGTTCTTGGTTGGGTTTGCTATTGCTGTCCCTGTTCTGGTTAGCATTGCTTTCCTTGTTTCTGATTAGCGTGGCTATCCTTTTGTTCTAGTTAGCATTGCTATCCTTTGCTACTTTTGTGTGTTGGTTCGTTACCTCACCGCTATTATTGTATGTTTTCCTTCTCTGAAGTATGTCCGTCTCCTAAGGCACAATTTTTTCCTAGACTGAATCTGCAGGAGGGGCATAGAGGGGTGGAGCCAGCACACACTGAACATTTCTTAAAGTGCAAGGCTCCAATGGACCCGATCTATACTCTTCGGTACTAATCCATCCCAGTATCCCCTATGGACTACGAGAAAAGGAATTACTGGTAGGTATTAAATTCCTATTTTCTTGGTGATCCATAACTATGTTGGCCGATGAGTTGCATGCAGAACCACCATTTTACTTGTTGATTCTTAGAGCTTAAGAACAGCATCTTGCCTTGACAACAAGCTTGGATAGGCTGAAGACGCCTCTACCTTGGATATACATAAACATGGATTCATCAAACACAATTAGTGGATTCGAAAATAGAATTAGAGGAAAGGAAAGCTCCCTGTTTTTCATAAAGATTAATTTGTTGTTGTGCATGATACCAGATTGCATAAACCAAAGATGAGTGCACTGTGAAGAAACATGATGAAATTGGTTCTGCAGAGCATTAACATTGCCTATGGATATATTTTTGCATTTCATTTGCTTAAATATCTTGCCACAGTTACCCTGCCATTCCCCTTACATCATATGGAAAATTCTGTAGGCGAAGAGACAGGAAGAAATGCAGTTGTGTCCTACAGTGTGTGGCTGCTATGACATAAAGGGCGATATTCAATTATTTTCACCCCCTTCCACACCCATTCTGTTTCTGCAGAGGTGTGTGGTGTAATCATTTCAGCTCGCTACCCCCGGGTAGTGAGGGCACCCAACCCTTTAGGTAGCTAACCCGGATTATTATTGGCTCATTATGCGCGATAACAGGGATCACTTTAGAAAGGCGATTGGGTGTGATATAGTATTTGAACACTGCCCAAAGACTGTGCATATTTTAGACTGAACTTACTTTGCTTACAAATAAAGAGAATAATTGCCACAGTTTTACTTATTTACTTACTTACTTTGTCCACTTGAAAATAAATTTATATGGCTGAAGAAATACACTAATGACACAACGGGTCTCAGCTTCCTAATCTGGAGAATTTACAATCTATTGTGCAGATTCATAGATGTGATGTTCCAGTGGGAAACTTGCAAGCTAATACTACACAGGCAGGGGCATATTGAGAGAGGAGGAGGCCCGTGTATAGTTCCTGTCTGGACTCCCTCCTCTCTAGCCAGTGGCGCAACGGATTGCCAGGGTCTACTGCACATGCACAGGTGTCCGCTGCATAATTTTCTCAGCGATTTGTGGATCACTTCTCATGTTGGATTTAGGAAGGGTAAGTATTAAAGAACATGGGTGCAGGGTGGGCGGTGTGCCCCCCCCCACCGCACCCATTATAGATATAGCACTATATACGGGTTATCCGTGCAGGAAAACTCTGCATGTTTTTGCTCCTGTCCCATAGCGTACAAGCAAAAAAGCAAGCATCTGTACATGGCAACTCACGGTTAATTGAATCTGTCCCTATACAGTATGTACATAGCATAGTATATATATATATATAAATATATATATATATATATATATATATATACATTTATGTTTTCTGTATGTTTTCTGGTTTGTTAAGATAACTGTCAATATTACGATCATATTGTAAGAATAATTATAGACGTCTGAGTTTTTCCTTCGATTTCCATCATTTAACATCTTGCTTTTACTAAAAATACATTTATATTTGTTTTTGTTTTTTTTGTATTTTCTTTTGTGTTAGGCCAAGTTAAAAAAACATATTCAAAATCCAAGTTCTGCTGAGCTAATCCATTTTCTCTTTGGACCATTGGAACTGGTAACTATGTCACTTTTTTCTATGATGGCTTATCTTGTGTGACTTAAACAGGGGCGGATTGGGTTGGAACATTTATGGAAAAAGCCCTAATGTGGGTGGGGTCTGTTATGGGGATGAGGTCTGTTGAGGGGGTGGGTGTCCTCCTCATAGCGTCTGATTCTGAATTGGACTCAGTTGCGGCCTTCCTTGTGTCTTTTGCTGTAGTTGTGTCTGTGACTTTGTTAATGGTGCTACAATGCAGTTCCCTGGTGTACATCCTTGTATCCAAATATGCAAGGACTGAGATGCTCACTTTCAGTGTCTACAGATGTTGCAATCAGGCTAAGTGCAGATTGTCTGTCTGGTCTCCCGTGTGAGCAATTCACCATCTACACTACAATACATCTGGGTCTGATTAGCCAACCCCTTGTAATTACTCAGGAATGCATTAGGCATTTCTAATACGCTTCTTGGTGCGTGTGTCTGACTCTGTACTGCAACTTTGTACAAACACAATCGTGTCGCATGCATGCATGGTGCAACTTAGATACAAGCGCAGATTAAAAACATTGCACACACAAATAAATAAATAAGTTTGCCCCCACAGGAAAAAAACATACACTTTGGCCCCCACAGAAAACCATAAAACAAATAGGCCCCCACAGGAAAAAAAAATGTTTCACATTTATATTGCTGTTTGAAAGGCCCAGTGATACAAAGAGGTTTTATAATTCTTGTCTGTAACATCTATATACTAATTTATTTATTAACATTTATTTAGCGCTAGCATATTCCATTGCACTTTCTTTCAGCACCAGAGATATACTGTGTAACCATGGCAGCAGCATCACCCCTCACGTGTCAACAAACAAAACAGGCCCCGCATGCGCAGGGCCCCTGTGAGCTCTATGTCCAATCCATGCTGGGATGTATATACACAGTATTTTGTTTATCATATCTTACTGTGATGCCTTGGTGAATCAGTTTAATCCACTCCATATACAGTGCTGCCCATACACACAGCAATTTAGGAAGACAGTTTGGTTGTTTCAGAGACTATTGGTTACAAAGTGCTGCCCGTGCAATCACATATACCACTAAATGGGGTGAATGTAATAGATTCTGATTTTGAGAATATTGCGATTATTGGGTAAATTTATAGTCACCGTATGTAATAGAATGTGAGAGAGTGTAGCCTAACTGGCCAGAATCTTAACCCCGCCATATTCAGCAAGACACAGCCTGTCTTCCAGATGCTTCTAATGTTACACATACACATACAAGTCACCAGATGTAATAGTGTGTGAGTTGTAAAATATCTGAAATCACGCTAGAAAAACTTGCTGAATAATAGACAGCCCAGCGGGCAGCAAAAGATAAAGTAAATAATGACATCTATGGGTATATATTTTTGACTTATGATTCCCTTTGTCAGGATAACTTTCCCAGCCTTTTTGTTAGAATTAAAGTTGACCTCCTATCTTCACGCTAATACTCTAATGGCTGGTCAGGATCATGGCTGTTAAAGTGAACATTTTTCCCAAACCTATTTCAAGAACTCCGTGTCTGTGTTGTGCTTTCTGGACATTCTGCTCTTCAGCGATTACTGTCCACCCATGGCAGTAGGTCTTCCCAGACCTCAAATCCTAATAAGGGTATCTCATCTTGGCCACATGGTTACCGGTTTTTGTCTGTTTTACCTCTCTTGCATGGGTTGATATTGATATTCATACCTTCCTCTGTGTGGAATCTCTCCCAGTCACACGGGCACCATCTTACCAATCTTTCACCACTTTGTTTCTGTTAGGATTTGGAAGGCCTGCAAGCACCATTTATCACTCCCATCCCCACCCATAGCTATCTTTCCATTGTGACATAACCCCAGTTTTCTCCCCCAGCACTCTCCTCTGCATTCTCCGCTAGATGGAGGGTCTCCTTTATTTAATTTGCCAGAGATCTGATTGCCCCTGACTTCTTCCCAAAGTTCTGTGATTTCTTTCAGCTCAGGTGTTTTGTGGGATCTCTCCTGCTGATCCCCCTGCAACATCCTCATTTAAACAGCTCTGCCTTTCTGCATCTGTATGTAAAAGATAAGATCTCAACACTCTACTCACTCCTCCATGATTGTCTGCTGAAAACACACTGATATACCGGTGAGTGTGGCTTTTTATGCTGCCATATGGTTGCTGAGTTAGGAACTCTCTCACAAGCTATTACATTCGGCAAGTTTCCACTGGAACTAACCAACAACTCAGTGTGTTCCAGCTGCTTCATTTCACTGGAATCCCATACTCTATTACATTCACCCATTATCTATTTGCCAATAATCACGTGCTGAGTGTGAGCTTCGCAAAATGTAGCTGAATGAAAAACACAGTCTCACTGTAGTTGTGTGTGTGTGTGTGTGTGTGTGTGTGTGTGTGTGTGTGCGCGCGTGTGTGTGCGTGCACGCAGACATCACTGACCACAGTAACTGGGACCCAAAGGTTTTGAACCAGTTGCAAAAACTGTGTGTGTTCCAATTTACTCCGGGCAAGCATAGCTGTGCTAGGGCATGTCCTATCTCATGATATTATGACAATTTCTGTTTGTGATTTTTTTTGTAGATCGTTCAGAGCTCTGGAGGCCCAGATTTGGGCAAAGCTATCACCTGTCCTCTATTATCCAAAGATGCAACTGATTTCCTGAGGGGACATCTGACCCCAAAAGAAATGCACCTCTGGGAGTCTCTTGGAGAAAAGTGGACCAAACCAAGGTAAGTTAGAAGGTACTACAATCAAAGCAAAGCGAATGAAGACTAGCACAGTACTGATTACTTACCGTAAAGCTGTATACTTCCATAGAAATATACAGTAGAATTTGACGGTAGATAAGAACCACTTTCATACACACACACACACACACACACACACACACACACACACACACACACACTTAGTTTCATTTTTTTTGGGAGCTAATTAACCTACCAGTATACTTTTGGATTGTGGGAGGAAACCAGAGTACCCGGAGGAAACGCACGCAAGCACATGGAGAGTATACAAACTCCACACAGTTAGGGCCATGGATATGAAGTTGCCTAATGTCTTTGCTCCTCCACAATTTACACAAGCATCCTATGAGAACCAGAATAGAAAATGTGTGAATGCTCATATTCATGTACCGAAAATGAGAGACACTCGTCAAAAAAGATGAAAATCGGGGGAATAATAACTAAGATGAAAAAATGTAGCATTGTTAATGGGTTTTTAAAAAATGATAAAACAGACTTTGCCTGAGCACAGTTGCCATTGTGTAGTCAGTAGGGTGGTCTCATGATGCTGTACCATCTTATTGATATTTTACGTTATAAATAGAACATACAGAAACTGTGCCTGACAAAGATAAATACTGATGATTATTATTATTATTATGTTGTGTCTTTCAGGGTAGAATGGCCAAAAGAACCCATAATTCCTCAGTACATCCCAAAGTTTAACAGTGGCTGGCAGCCCCCACTGGACATCTTCCAGGGAGCACCTTGGGAGCAGGATATGGGATATCCACCAGAGATGATGAAATCCAAGATCCAGGATGAGGTGAGAATGCATGTAACCATTGGTATTTAGTTAGGCATTTGGTGTCTTATACTTGAAGTAGTACATCCTTAACATTGAAATACACCTCGTTTACACTCCCTGCATAAGTTAGAGGGGAGGGCTCATCAAGTAATATACTCAATCTGGGATGTTAGCACCACCACGGTATTAAAGCCTAAAGGCCCCCATCCACTAGTGAAACATATCTGAACTGAAAATCGGATCCGATTTTCCCCCGACCTTCCCGGTAGCTTCCCGGGAGTCCTGCGATTATGATTTGCAACTGTCTTTTTTTACATCTGATGAATCGCGTCCGATTGTGTACAAATGCATTCCGATGTGCACCTTCTCCTCCGATTGCGATAAATATTCATGGCAGCCATGCCGATCTGCGACTCCGATCCGAGGAGCACGGGAACGCGCCTTGGATCGGAGTCGGAGTAAAATGACATGCGATGTGACACTTTTCATCCGATTCATCAAACAGAAAGCTCGGAATCTGATGAAAATTGGTCATTTCGCGCTAGTGGATGGGGGCCTTAAGATAACTCCTCTGATGGCACTCCTTCTCTAACGAGTGTTTTATTGTATTATTCTTTCCTCTCGGCCATGAACCTATGTCAATTCATCTGTCAACCACAGCCGAGACTTTTCTCATGCCTAGGCTTGCTGCAGTATCCCTTTAATTTGTGACACCTCTTCTATTGGTTACACACCAAACACGCACAGAACATATCAGGTGTGCAACACATTCCTGCTTTCCCCCTTATTTAGTTTACTATATCTGGGGAACTCAAGGTAACACCTGGAACACTTCTTTATATGTACATAGCTATTAGCAACTATCGACTTTCTTTGCAATCTGTGGCACCTAAATACAAAGGTTTACACTTTGAAGTGTATAATCACATGTAAGTGTGGTGTACAGATGTGTCCTCTTACATCCTTTCTGCAGTCATGCTAAACAGCCCTTGAAGTCATGCCATGCCGTGGCTATACTTGGTAGTGCTGAGTGTCTTTTTTTGCACTTTTTCCGATAAAAATGCGTCTTAGATGCAAAGTAATGTAATAGGACGCATAAGCAGCTTCTGCTGATTAAAATGATATGCAGCACGCCTATATTATGTGTGTAATTGCGGCTCTAACTGCAGCCGAAATGCCACGTTACAGTGCTTTCCATGAAAACACTGTAGCATAGCATTTTGTATGCAAATACAGTTGCAATCACACACAGAATATTGGCATGCTGCATAACATTTTAATCAGCAGAAGCATCCTATTACATTAATCTGCGTCTAAGACGCAATTTCACAGAAAATAATGCAAAAAATATGCTCAGCGCTATTGGGTCACACGGCACTCACGTTATATGTAATGCGACTTGGGCCCTCATTCCGAGTTGTTCGCTCGCAAACTGCTTTTAGCAGCTTTGCACACGCTAAGCCGCCGCCTACTGGGAGTCAATCTTAGCTTATCAAAATTGCGAACGAAGTATTCGCAATATTGCGAAAAGACTTCTCTGTGCAGTTTCTGAGTAGCTCGAAACTTACTCTGCCAGTGCGATCAGTTCAGTGCTTGTCGTTCCTGGTTTGACGTCACAAACACACCCAGCGTTCGCCCAGACACTCCTCCGTTTCTCCAGTCACTCCCGCGTTTTTCCCAGAAACGGTAGCGTTTTTTCAAACACTCCCATAAAACGGCCTGTTTCCGCCCAGAAACACCCACTTCCTGTCAATCACATTACGATCACCAGAACGATGAAAAAAACTCGTAATGCCGTGAGTAAAAGACCTAACTGCATAGCAAATTTACTTGGCGCAGTCGCAGTGCGGACATTGCGCATGCGCAGTTAGCGGAAAATCGCAGCGATGCGAAGAAAATTACAGAGCGAACAACTCGGAATGACCACCTTGTAGCGCACAAAGCAAAAATGTAAGAGGACACATCTGTAGTCTAATTAGGACTACCTGCACTCGAAGTATGATGACAAACTGATGACTTTATCTATTTGTGATATATTCCTTACCATTACTGTTATGTCTGAGCAAACAATTATGCAATTCAGGCTTGCTAATATGAATGCATTTATGTGACTTATCTATATGAACAGAATAGGAAGTACCCATTGTCTGATTGTTGTAATCGTTTGCCTTATTGGTGGCATCTCTTTCTGCCAAAAAAAAAACAACAACCAAGAATTGTATTTTTTTATTACAGCTTGTTACAAGTGTGTCTGTGCAAACGATGTGGGCAAATGTATCCTTGTGATTTATGTATACATATACAGCCTGAACTTTCTCAGGAATAATACAAGGTCTGATTACTCAATACTTGGTTGCCTACTGAACATAGGTCTGCAAATATGAATCCATGTGCCTCTTTTATATAAACATACCCACATATTTGGGAGTAGCCACTGTCTCACTGCTGAGAGAAACTCTTTATTTGATTGCTTGTATCTCTTTCTGCGGGTGTAGTATGGTATGCCGGCTGTCGGGGTCCCGGCGCACAGTATACTGGCGCCGGAATCCCGACCGCCGGCATACCGACAGCGTGGCGAACGCAAATGCGACAGCCGGAAAACTGAAGACCACTCCTTTCTGCTGCTTAAGGATTTTCATTATTACAGTTGTTTCAATATACTGTAGATATCTGTGCTAATGATATAGGAAAACATATCTTTGTGATTTATAGAAACACAAACCGGAATTGAAATTTGTCAGGAATAAGTTGTGGTGATTACCATATTTTAACCAGCAGGCAGGAGGTACCTACAAGGAAAGTGAGCTTGTTCCCAAACGAATTGAAGGAGGAACTTATTAGAATAGTCTGTGTGTTTAAACAAGACGGTATTTATAGATGCTGTATACTAGTTACCAACCCATCAAAATGGTGGTACAACATAACTGTATTGTCAGGCGGTGCGTGCACGAATGGAGCAACACATGAATTACTTCATCAGGCGCCATCTAGTGACTGCCAGCGTGCAAAACATTTGAAGTCCCCCCCATAGAGGCGAGGAGCAGCGTTAGCCTTTTATTATACATGTTTGATTATAAAAAGTGGGAGATTTACCCCTAAACAGTCCCTGTTTAGACCAGATGGAACTTATAAATATATTGGTTAGGAAATGTGGGGCGCTCTACCCAGAATGGGAATACAACATTCTTTTTACCCATAAAATACTTCTATGTCTCAAGCTGGTAATTTAACTACAGTACAAGAAGGTAATATTAACCCTTTGAATATTCAATTATAAATTCACCAAACACGTAAAGAATCACTTTATAATGGAAATATTTATATAAATGTTCCTTATTTATGTTACACATGTGGTCATTACTATTCATATCAGGAGAATTGTTTTAACAAACTGATTTTCTCACATTACTTTTTAAAAATTATAGTAAAAGGTATGTTTTATACTCATTATCATAAAGACATATATAAGTCAAGAGTGCCCCTAACCAAGAGTCTTCTTTCTTCCCTGTTTTTACATAGCTTTTATCTGACTCTAGGCACCCCACCATCTCCGATAATTCCCCACCAAGAAGGGGCTACCTAAATACTGATAGTTGGACACCTCCCAATACCTTTCAACTTCCTTTGGTTGACTGGCTCTGGGAAAAGAATCTAGCGTGGAGCCCAACCCAGTTTGTTTAATCTGTCACTGTATCTCTGCCCATCATCACTTAGCCCCTTTCTTCTTCTCTCCATCCCTTCCTGTTGGATACTACCAGGAAATGGAAGGTAGAAACTGATAAATGAGCCCATGATAGACAATAAGGTGCGAACAGTAAGTTGTATGGGAAAAAGGATAATGTACAAAGCAATAAAAGCAAAAGTTTGATGCCAACACATAGCACAGAAAAACAGAAGGTCCTTCTGCAGTGAGAGCCTGACATGATGGCTGTTTTCCACCACAGACTATGCAGGCTTATAAGGGTTTATAAGGCTTATAATGCTGACAGCTAGAGAATGACCAATAAAACAAATGCTCATGCTTATTTTGCCTTTAATCCTGAGGAGTAATGTTTCATGTGACTGATTTCATATAATGGGGGAGATTCAAATGTTTGAAAAGTCGGTTGGGTGTCTTTTTTTTCCTGTCTATTAGATAGGAAAACAGACTCCCAACTGACTTTTCAAACATTTGAATCTCCCCCAATGGATGATATATTATGCCAGACTCAGCATGAGCTAACTATGATTGACATGTCCACATATTGTCTTTCAGCTTCCTCCACCTAATGGAAATCCCTACAGAACACCCTCATTCAAACATCAAGCCCTGCCATCAGACCTGAAGCCAGAATATAACACTAGCCCTAAACTCACCAGGTGGGTGCTTCGGTATATGGAGAATGGGAATACATATGATATGCCGGTTGTCGGGATGCCGGCTGTCAGTATCCCGACAGCGGCATCCTGGCAGCCGACATACCAGCAGCGAGCGCAGTAAGTCCCCTTGTGGGTTCGCTGCGCTCACCATGCATCAGGCCCGGTGATGAGCACAGGGAGCCACAGGTTATATTCCCACTCGGTTGGTGGCGTGGACCCACCACCTAAGTGGTAATACAGGTATGCAGTTGGGATTCTGACTGCCAGCATTTAGCTGCCTGACGGGGTTCCGGCATCGGGATCATGAACGCCGGGAGACCAATAGGCAGGGCCGAAACTAGGGGGGGGCTAGGGGGGCAGGCGACCTGGGCGCCGGATTGGAGGGGGCGCCGAGACCCCCTAACACCCGCCGCGGCACTTTTATAACGTTGAAACCCCCTTCTCCCGAGTGCCCAGCTCGGGGGGCGGGGTTTCGCGGAATGACGCGATTGCGTCGTGACGTCACGGCGCAAACGCGTCATTCCACGAAACCCCGCCGGAGGAGGGAGAAGGGGGAGCCGCGCAGACCGGACGAGGAGGGAGAGGCGGCTGAAGAGCGGCGAGAACCGCTTCAAATGTAAGTCAGCCCCTCTCCCTTCCTCTCTCTCTCTCTCCCTCCACCACCGTCCTGCCGCAATGTGTAAAATGGGGACCTGTGCCTGCCGCAATGTGTAAAATGGGGACCTGTGCCTGCCGCTATGTGTAAAATGGGGACACTTGCCAGCGTACTGTGTAAAATGGGGACCTGTGCCTGCCGCAATGTGTAAAATGGGGACACTTTTTCTTGCCACAATGTGTAAAATGGGGACACTTTTTCCTGCCACAATGTGTAAAATGGGGACCTGTGCCTGCCGCAATGTGTAAAATGGGGACACTTGCCAGCGTACTGTGTAAAATGGGGACCTGTGCCTGCCGCAATGTGTAAAATGGGGACACTTGCCAGCGTACTGTGTAAAATGGGGACCTGTGCCTGCCGCAATGTGTAAAATGGGGACACTTGCCAGCGTACTGTGTAAAATGGGGACCTGTGCCTGCCGCAATGTGTAAAATGGGGACACTTTTTCCTGCCGCAATGTGTAAAATGGGGACCTGTGCCTGCCGCAATGTATAAAATGGGGACACTTTTTCCTGCCGCAATGTGTAAAATGGGGACCTGTGCCTGCCGCAATGTGTAAAATGGGGACACTTTTTCCTGCCGCAATGTGTAAAATGGGGACACCTGTCTGCCGCAATGTGTAAAATGGGGTCACCTGTCTGCCGCAATGTGTAAAATGGGGACACCTGTCTGCCGCAATGTGTAAAATGGGGTCACCTGTCTGCCGCAATGTGTAAAATGGGGAATGGGGACACTTGCCTGTCGTACTGTGTAAAATGGGGACACTTTTTCCTGGATATGAAATTCATGTTAGAAAAGGCAATTTTTCAGGTAAAAAAGTTCTGAAAGAGATATATATATATATATATATATATATATATATATATATATATATATATATATATAATATTTTTATTCATGTATTTATTTATTTTAATTTTTTTTATTATTATTTTTATTTATTTATTGTAAAAAAATTTTTTTTTTTTTGCCGGGGGGGGGGGGTGTCAAATGACTACCTTGCCCCGGGTGACAAAAATCCTAGTTTCGGCCCTGCAATAGGCGCTATATTAACCGCATCCCGGAGAATCATGCCGCTCAGCCAGCACTGAGCACAACTACAGCCGCACTATAATTCAGTAATATTGGCAGGACTTTACACACTCTGGGCGTGATGCAGAGATGGTCACAAGTTGGTTGGAAATTAATAAATGAAAAAAAGTACATTGCGCCTCTCCGGCTGCAAGTGCCAAATACACACATGTCTGCATAGGTGTTAATGCTTGCATCATCCTCTTGGGCAAGTACAGTGTGGATTTGTGCATTTTGCTCTACACAAACTGTTCAACATGGCATCAGGCCCACATGTGTTTTACTGCTAGCCTTTAACTGTACTACAGTACTAACACTTGAACTGGAGGAAATAATTAGGCTTGGGTGTAGCTTACATACCTAGCTCTTGGTTATTCTCCATCTGTTCTATACTCCTCATTAGCGCAAAGTGTTATGAGGGTTCTTCAAGTCCAGCCTCTAAAAACAGACATACTGGGGGAAATTCAAATGTTTGAAAAGTCGGTTGGGTGTCTGTTTTCTCCTATTGGATAGGAAAAAACAGACACACAACTGACTTTTCAAACAATTGAATTCCACCCTAACAGTCCCAGATTCAGGGTCAAGGAAAAGTAAATGTCCCTCCGATAGTACTATAGATTGCTATGTATGTGGCAAGGAAATGACATTGCATATCAGTCTGAGGGCAGATGCACATAAGCATTGTAGAGAAATGGTACAGATGTTTCCACGTGCGCATTTGCTCAACAATGCCAAATAGCCCTGGTTAGTGGTCCATGGGCTTTGCAACTCAGCTCCACCAAGGGTCTTTTTCTTTAAAGATGCCTCTTAGTTGAATATCTAATGCGCCAAATGAACACTGCAAGGGTGCACTAACTACTGGGGCAGGCATTACTTGTACTTCTGCACAGGGTCGTAGAGAGTCGGTCCAGGCCCGGAAACTATAGGGGACATGGTCTAATCATGGAGGCATGGCCACGTCCCCTGTACAAAGAAAACTGGTATGTGTGACACTGCACAGGGGGCACAGCCAGTGGGAAGAGGGGGTAATCAGTGTCACATCCCCTTCCCCCGCTCCGGTACATCATGCAGGTAGAGGAGACTGGACCCACCGCAGCTCAGCACACAGCAGGGTGTACTGGGGTAGGGAGAGAGGCTGCTGCTGCTGCTGACAGATAATAAGTTTGTCAGGAGGGAGGTTGTGGAACCATGTCCGTGGTACACTGTGTGCATCTTTGTATATACTTTCTATGCCTAAGATGCAAAATTTTGGAAAAAGTACACAACATTTATAACCTAAATATGCTTTGCATCATTATTTAGCTTTTGTCTAAGAGACTCTATATAAAAACATCTCATTTCATTTTGTAAACAGTTATGAAGCACCAGTGCCGGCACAGCCACAGAAATGCGCCAAAATCCGTTATGACTTCACTGCCCGAAACGCCAATGAGCTGTCCGTATTGAAAGATGAAGTCCTGGAGGTTAGTGTGTTCTTTAATTACAAGATCTTTTGACATTTTCTTTCAGCAATGTAAAAGATAATCAGTATGATGACATGGACATATTAATATTTTCTTGGCTGGACCTTGATTGCATGTCTTATTTTGCAGATACTGGAGGACAATAAACAATGGTGGAAATTAAGAAACAGGATTGGGCAGGAAGGTTATGTCCCGTACAATATCCTCGATGTAGTGTCCACAGATGACAACAACCAGTTAGATGGGCCGTATGGAATGGTAAATTAATGCTCTGAAACTCATGCCCATGACACAAGTTCAGACTGCAAAATGCAAATATGCATTTGCGAGGTGGTCGGGGGCGGCAGTGTCAGGAACTGGGCTGGTTCCGAGCCATTTTCCGGATGGCCATATGATATCACGCGCGCCAGCTGCGACAGAGAAAATGGTGGCGGTCCTACCGCCTTCGCAGGGGGACTTCCCTTATTCAATTCAATTGCTATCGAATCCCTGGAGGCCATTAGCATACTGCGTGGCCTTGCTCTGTGCTGGGCGGCCCCCAGCTTGTGGACATCACCAGTTGCAGTTTTGCTAATTTAACAAAACTGCAACTGATGCTAAATAGGGTCCTGTGTGGAGTTTTCTAAGGATAAAAAACAATATATGGATATGGGGGTTTTAACATAACACATTATTCCGATAGTCCCAAAAATCAGAAAGGGGAAAAATACATTATTGTTGAGATTCAGTGAATTTGCCATGAGCAGATATGATTGTCAAGTGTTTCTTCCTACAGTTACAAGGAGAGACACTGCTAAATAAGATGAGAATGAAAGACAATAATCCGTTTTAAATTGTTTATGGTAGATTTTAGATCTGAAACAGACCATATACCAAAAACTCAGTTTTTGGAGTAGAAAGTGGATACATGAGTGTAGGCATTTTAAATATTATACAAGCTTATACAGTAGCTGCAGGCGCTCCAGGTTGGTGTAAGTGCCCTGGCAGTTCAGGGGCTTTTTATATGATGCCAGGGCTTTGTTCTACATGGACTGCTGCAGTGGTCAAGAGGAATCTGGGGACTAAAGCCTCACACGAATGGAGAACGGCAGTATCACAGTTGTGCCTCTGGGCTAGGACCTTGACTATTTACACTGATTATCTTGTTCAGCCGGCAGCCAGCTCCTGGGAATTCTGTGGTGGTCCCCGTCCCACATCTGCTACAGGTCCGTTTCTAGTCCCCAAAGGTTGGATGGCCTGGATTGTTCGCGTTGTATGGCAACTGCTCAGGAAGAACTGCCTTAGGTTAGCGGTTTTGCCTTATTGGTGTTTCCTTCTCCTTCAAAACACCTTTAGTCCCCCAGCTGTATCCTGCAAGCGTAAGTGCACGCCATTGCTCCTGGCCTGGGATGAGTTAGAGCAGGGATGGGGAACCTTCGGCCCTCCAGCTGTTGTTGAACTACACATCCCAGCATGCCCTGCAACAGTTTTAGCATGGCCAAATAACAAAACTGTAGCAAGGCATGCTGGTATGTGTAGTTCAACAACAGTTGGGGGGCCAAATGTTACCCACCCCTGTGTTAGAGACTTCAAGTCCTTGAACATACAGCTCACTGTGAGCAAAATCAAAATGGAGTCTCTGAAGTCAGTGATGAAGACAAGTGCATAATGTATTCCTGTTACCATATTTAAGGATTTAAGGGCATTTCCTGGTTTACATTCCAATACCAGCATTAGCAAAAACATTTTTTTTTTTAAAGAACTGATTTTTATTGCGAGAAACAGAGTGCAAAAGTATAAATAAACAATCAATGTATTTTCTCTGACGTCCTAGTGGATGCTGGGAACTCCGTAAGGACCATGGGGAATAGACGGGCTCCGCAGGAGACTGGGCACTCTAAAAGAAAGATTAGGTACTATCTGGTGTGCACTGGCTCCTCCCTCTATGCCCCTCCTCCAGACCTCAGTTAGATTTCTGTGCCCGGCTGAGCTGGATGCACACTAGGGGCTCTCCTGAGCTCCTAGAAAGAAAGTATATGTTAGGTTTTTTATTTTACAGTGAGACCTGCTGGCAATAGGCTCACTGCAACGAGGGACTAAGGGGAGAAGAAGCGAACCTACCTGCTTGCAGCTAGCTTGGGCTTCTTAGGCTACTGGACACCATTAGCTCCAGAGGGATCGACCGCAGGACCCGTCCTTGGTGTTCGTTCCCGGAGCCGCGCCGCCGTCCCCCTAACAGAGCCAGAAGCATGAAGATGGTCCGGAAAATCGGCGGCAGAAGACTTCTGTCTTCACCAAGGTAGCGCACAGCACTGCAGCTGTGCGCCATTGCTCCTCATACACACTTCACACTCCGGTCACTGAGGGTGCAGGGCGCTGGGGGGGGGCGCCCTGAGCAGCAATAAAAACACCTTGGCTGGCAAAATAATCACAATATATAGCCCCAGAGGCTATATATGTGATAGTTACCCCTGCCAGAATCCATAAAAAAGCGGGAGAAAAGTCCGCGAAAAAGGGGCGGGGCTATCTCCCTCGGCACACTGGCGCCATTTTCTCTTCACAGTGTAGCTGGAAGACAGCTCCCCAGGCTCTCCCCTGTAGTTTTCAGGCTCAAAGGGTTAAAAAGAGAGGGGGGGGGGCACTAAATTTAGGCGCAATATTGTTTATACAAGCAGCTATTGGGGAAAATTCACTCAGTGATAGTGTTTATCCCTACATTATATAGCGCTCTGGTGTGTGCTGGCATACTCTCTCTCTGTCTCCCCAAAGGGCTGTGTGGGGTACTGTCCTCAGACAGAGCATTCCCTGTGTGTGTGCGGTGTGTCGGTACGGCTGTGTCGACATGTTTGATGAGGAGGCTTATGTGGAGGCGGAGCAGATGCCGATAAATGGGATGTCGCCCCCTGTGGGCCGACACCAGAGTGGATGGATAGGTGGAAGGTATTAACCGACAGTGTCAACTCCTTACATAAAAGGCTGGATGACGTAACAGCTATGGGACAGCCGGCTTCTCAGCCCGCGCCTGCCCAGGCGTCTCAAAGGCCATCAGGGGCTCAAAAACGCCCGCTCCCTCAGATGGCAGACACAGATGTCGACACGGAGTCTGACTCCAGTGTCGACGAGGTTGAGACATATACAAAATCCACTAGGAACATCCGTTACATGATCCCGGCAATAAAAAATGTGTTACACATTTCTGACATTAACCCAAGTACCACTAAAAAAGGGTTTTATGTTTGGGGAGAAAAAGCAGGCAGTGTTTTGTTCCCCCATCCAATGAGTGAATGAAGTGTGAAAAAGCGTGGGTTCCCCCGATAAGAAATTGATAATTTCTAAAAAGTTACTGATGGTGTACCTTTTCCCGCCAGAGGATAAGTTACGCTGGGAGATATCCCCTAGGGTGGATAAGGCGCTCACACGTTTGTCAAAAAAGGTGGCACTGCCGTCTTAGGATACGGCCACTTTGAAGGTACCTGCTGATAAAAAGCAGGAGGCTATCCTGAAGTCTGTATTTACACACTCAGGTACTAGACTGAGACCTGCAGATAGTGCTGCTGCAGCGTGGTCTGTAACCCTGTCAAACAGGGATACTATTTTGCTAACATAAGACGTCGTCTTATATATGAGGGATGCACAGAGGGATATTTTGCCGGCTGGCATCCAGAATTAATGCAATGTCCATTCTGTCAGGAGGGTATTAGAGACCCGACACTGGACAGGCGATGCTGACTTTAAAAGGCACATAGAGCCTTATAAGGGTGAGGAATTATTTGGGGATGGTCTCTGGGACCTCGTATCCACAGCAACAGCTGGGAAGAAATTTTTTTACCTCAGGTTTCCTCACAGCCTAAGAAAGCACTGTATTATCAGGTACAGTCCTTTCGGCTTCAGAAAAGCAAGCGGGTCAAAGGCGCTTCCTTTCTGCACAGAGACGTGGGAAGAGGGAAAAAGCTGCACCAGTCAGCCAGTTCCCAGAATCAAAATTCTTCCCCCGCTTCCTCTGAGTCCACCGCATGACGCGGGGGCTCCACAGGCGTAGCCAGGTACGGTGGGGGGCCGCCTCAAAAATTTCAGCGATCAGTGGGCTCGCTCACAGGTGGATCCCTGGATCCTTCAAGTAGTATCTCAGGGGTACAGGCTGGAATTCGAGGCGTCTCCCCCCCGCCGTTTCCTCAAATCTGCCTTGCCGACAACTCCCTCAGGCAGGGAGGCTGTGCTAGAGGCAATTCACAAGCTGTATTCCCAGCAGGTGATAGTCAAGGTGCCCCTACTTCAACAAGGACGGGGTTACTATTCCACACTGTTTGTGGTACCGAAACCGGACGGTTCGGTGAGACCCATTTTAAATTTGAAGTCCTTGAACACATACATAAAAAAATTCAAGTTCAAGATGGAATCGCTCAGGGCGGTTATTGCAAGCCTGGAGGAGGGGGATTACATGGTATCCCTGGACATCAAGGATGCTTACCTACATGTCCCCATTTACCATCCTCACCAGGAGTACCTCAGATTTGTGGTACAGGATTGCCATTACCAATTCCAAACACTGCCGTTTGGACGGTCCACGGCACAGAGGGTCGTTACCAAGGTAATGGCAGAAATGATGATACTCCTTCAAAAAAAGGGAGTTTTTAATTATCCCGTACTTGGACGATCTCCTTATAAAGGCGAGGTCCAGAGAGCAGTTGTTGGTCGGAGTAGCACTATCTCGGGAAGTGCTACAACAGCACGGATGGATTCTATACATTCCAAAGTCACAGCTGGTTCCTACCACACGCCTGCTGTTCCTGGGGATGGTTCTGGACACAGAACAGAAAAAAGTGTTTCTCCCGCAGGAGAAAGCCAAGGAGCTGTCATCTCTAGTCAGAGACCTCCTGAAACCAAAACAGGTATCGGTGCATCACTGCACACGAGTCCTGGGAAAAATGGTAGCTTCTTACGAAGCAAAATCCATTCGGCAGGTTCCATGCAAGAACCTTTCAGTGGGACCTCTTGGACAAGTGGTCGGAATCGCATCTTCAGATGCATCGGCTGATAACCCTGTCTCCAAGGACCAGTGTATCTCTACTGTGATGGCTGCAGAGTGCTCATCTTCAAGAGGGCCGCAGATTCGGCATACAGGACTGGGTCCTGGTAACCACGGATGCCAGCCTTCGAGGCTGGGGGGCAGTCACACAGGGAAGAAATTTCCAAGGACTTTGGTCAAGTCAGGAGTCGTCCCTACACATAAATATTCTGGAACTGAGGGCCATTTACAATGCCCTAAGTCTGGCAAGGCCTCTGCTTCAAAACCAGCCGGTACTGATCCAATCAGACAACATCACGGCAGTCGCCCATGTAAACCGACAGGGCGGCACAAGAAGCAGGATGGCGATGGCAGAAGCCACAAGGATTCTCCGATGGGCGGAAAATCACGTCTTAGCGCTGTCAGCAGTGTTCATTCCGGGAGTGGACAACTGGGAAGCAGACTTCCTCAGCAGACACAACCGACACCTGGGAGAGTGGGGACTTCATCCAGAAGTCTTCCAACTGTTGGTAAACCGTTGGGAAAGGCCACAGGTGGACATGATGGCGTCCCGCCTAAACAAAAAAACTAGATATTGCGCCAGGTCAAGGGACCCTCAGGCAATAGCTGTGGACGGTCTAGTGACACCGTGGGTGTACCAGTCGGTTTATGTATTCCCTCCTCTGCCTCTCATACCAAAGGTACTGAGAATAATAAGAAAACGAGGAGTAAGAACGATACTCGTGGTTCCGGATGGGCCAAGAAGAGCTTGGTACCCAGAACTTCAAGAAATAATATCAGAGGACCCATGGCCTCTACCGCTCAGACAGGATCTGCTACAGCAGGGGCCCTGTCTGTTCCAAGACTTACCGCGGCTGCGTTGGACGGCATGGCGGTTGAATTCCGGATCCTAAAGCAAAAGGGCATTCCGGAGGAAGTCATTCCTACGCTGATAAAAGCCAGGAAAGAAGTAACCGCAAACCATTATCACCGTATTTGGCGAAAATATGTTGCGTGGTGTGAGGCCAGGAAGGCCCCAACAGAGGAATTTCAGCTGGGTCGTTTTCTGCACTTCCTACAGTCAGGAGTGACTATGGGCCTAAATTTGGGTTCCATTAAGGTCCAGATTTCGGCTCTGTCGATTTTCTTCCAGAAAGACCTGGCTTCACTGCCTGGAGTTCAGACGTTTGTAAAGGGAGTGCTACATATTCAGCCCCTTTTTTGTGCCTTCTGTGGCACCTTGGGATCTCAACGTGGTGTTGAGTTTCTTAAAATCACATTGGTTTGAGCCACTTAAAACTGTGGATTTGAAATATCTCACGTGGAAAGTGGTCATGTTATTGGCCTTGGCTTCGGCCAGGCGTGTGTCAGAATTGGCGGCTTTGTCATGTAAAAGCCCTTATCTGATTTTCCATATGGATAGGGCAGAATTGAGGACTCGTCCCCAGTTTCTCCCTCAGGTGGAATCAGCTTTTCACTTGAACCAACCTATTGTAGTGCCTGCGGCTACTAGGGACTTGGAAGATTCCAAGTTACTGGACGTAGTCAGGGCCTTAAAAATTTATATTTCCAGGACGGCTGGAGTCAGGAAAACTGACTCGTTTTTTATCCTGTAGGCACCCAACAAAATAGGTGCTCCTGCTTCTAAGCAGACTATTGCTCGCTGAATTTGTAGCACAATTCAGCTGGAGCATTCTGCGGCTGGATTGCCGCATCCTAAATCAGTAACAGCCCATTCCACGAGGAAAGTGGGCTCATCTTGGGCGGCTGCCCGTGGGGTCTCGGCTTTACAACTTTGCCGAGCTGCAACTTGGTCAGGGGCAAACACATTTGCTAAATTCTACAAATTTGATACCCTGGCTGAGGAGGACCTTGAGTTCTCTCATTCGATGCTGCAGAGTCATCCGCACTCTCCCGCCCGTTTGGGAGCTTTGGTATAATCCCCATGGTCCTTACGGAGTTCCCAGCATCCACTAGGACGTCAGAGAAAATAAGATTTTACTCACCGGTAAATCTATTTCTCGTAGTCCGTAGTGGATGCTGGGCGCCCATCCCAAGTGCGGATTGTCTGCAATACTTGTAAATAGTTATTGCCTAACTAAAGGGTTATTGTTGAGCCATCTGTTGAGAGGCTCAGTTATATTTCATACTGTTAACTGGGCATAGTATCACGAGTTATACGGTGTGATTGGTGTGGCTGGAATGAGTCTTACCCGGGATTCAAAATCCTTCCTTATTGTGTCAGCTCTTCCGGGCACAGTATCCAAACTGAGGTCTGGAGGAGGGGCATAGAGGGAGGAGCCAGTGCACACCAGATAGTACCTAATCTTTCTTTTAGAGTGCCCAGTCTCCTGCGGAGCCCGTCTATTCCCCATGGTCCTTACGGAGTTCCCAGCATCCACTACGGACTACGAAAAATAGATTTACCGGTGAGTAAAATCTTATTTTCTGGTATAAGAGATATATGAACCAGGGGCCGGAGTACAATATAACGCAGTACACAAAACAAAGCAGTACATTTGTCAGTTTTTTTTTATATATAAACCCTATAAGGTAAGAATGACAAGAAGTATAAAGAAGGAAAAGATAACGGGGTAACTGTGAGAAATGGGAGAAGAGGGTGGGGGCACCATCATGGGTAGCCAGATTATCCGGCTATAATACCAAAGGAGTTTGGAATTTTAAATCACACTGCACACCTGGCTGCATGAAGAACATAGAGTATAAGCTAATTGACATAGATACTGAGAATGGAGATTGGAAACCCTAACAGTGCAGTCCCAGGGCTCAAAGAAACCGGGATTAAGAGGATACTCCCTAGAAGGGACTCAATATGGGTCCAAAATGGGCAGATTTTGGAACAGCAACAGCAGATATGAGTGAAATCACCCAACTGGCCGCACACACGCCAACATAATGGAGAGGATAAAGGGAAATCCTATCTAGCATAGAAGAAACTAAATACCATCTAGTAAAAATTTTATATGAGTTTTCTTTAATCAGTGAAGAAATGGAAGACTGCAACATTTTGCCCAATGATTTTTCATGCATCCTCTCGGAGGCCCAACTCGCTCTCCCATTTACTGTCATGAGGAAGGGGGCAATCCAAATCTGAGGAACGCAGTAAACTATATAAAATGGAAATAATACTTTGCCTCGTTAGGGAGTAGAGACACAATCTTTCCAGAGGTGAAAGCTGACGGAAGATCTTTGTTTTAGGCAAGGAGTTTAAAAAGGAGCAAAGTTGTAGATATTCATTAAAAACTGAAGAATTTTGTACTTATGCGCTAAAGAGTTTAGGGTGCATCAAGAGTTGCCTTCGATAAAATTAAAGACAAATCTAGGGCGAACCAGTAACTGAAGCCAGGAATGTGACCGGAGAGAGGAGGAGACTAAGGGGAAAATCAGGGTTATCCCCTGATAGGGTTAAGAAGACAAGGAGATGAAGAGAGGCCAAAGCATTGGGTGCAGAAAAGCCATATAGAGCAAGTGAATCTAGTAGCAGAATTACAATCATGTGCCCCACAGCCTAATCTAGTGGGTAAAAGGAGAGATACAAGTGAGGACACCTTGGTTTCTGCCATTCCAATTTGTACCCAGGGTAAATTGACTGTTGAGGAGAAACAGGTGAGCATCTGGTTCAAATGAGTTGCATAATAGTATTTCCTTAAATCAAGCAGGACACTACCCCTTCCTAGTGGGCTTCTGATTGCAGTAGAGTTTTTGAGTCTAGGTGGTTTATCCAACCAAATAAATTGAGAGTGTCCCTCTGCACCTGATGCAAGGCGTCAGTGGGGATATGCACTGGAATAGTTTGCATCAAATATAGAATTTGAGGCAACACATTCATCTGTGTCGTAACTATACGACCGAACCACAAGATTATCTGACTCCATCAGGTGCATAAATCAGCTGTGATGCTAGCGAAGAGAGCAACAAAATGTTCCTTATATTGAGACCCCTAAGAGTTTGTGATAAATATGCCTAGATACTTAATTTTCTTGGTGCACCAAGTTAACATTTTTAGACAACAAAGATCTGGTATCTTCCTTAAGATGCAGGGGAAGAGCTTCCGATTTAGAATAATACCAGAAAGAAGGGAACAAAAAGGTAGAGTCTGGAACAAATTAGGAATAGATGTATTTGCAGAGGAAAGAGTGAGAAGGACATCGCCACCGAATAATGATACCTTATATTCTTTGTCCCCAGTCACAATCCCCTTTATATCTGGATTATAGCAAATTAGACACGCCAGGGGCTCTATAGTCAGTGCAAATATTAAAGATAACAGGGGACACCCCTGCCAGGTACCATTTCTGATTTAGAAAATATTGGAGTCCCTACCATTCACCCGGACTCTAGCTCTCGGGTTACAATACAAAGCTTGAATACCTGTTAGTAGGCTTCCTCCAGGCCAAAAACGCGAAGAGCAGAGAACATAAAAGGCCATAAGATTTTATCAAACGCCTTGTGGGCATCTGATGAGCCAAGTATTTAAGGCATCCTATGCTTATTGATCATATGAACAAGATTAATTGTACTTTGGGTTTTATCTTTCGCTTGATGGACTGGGATGAAGTCCATCTGGTCTGCGTGGAAAAGCTGAGAAAGGACCACATATAATCTCATAGCTCAAATCTAAGTGAACAGTTTAATATCATTGTCCAGCAGAGAAATAGGGCGATAACTCGAGAACACATTGGGATCTTTCTCAGGCTTACCAAGCAGGATGTTGAGAGCCTCCAGCATACGAGGAGACAAGAGTTCACGCCTAAGGAACCCATTAAAAAGTCTTCATAAATTAGATTATAATAGAGCTTTACATTTCTTGTTAATAAGATATAGGCATACCATCAGGCCCTTTTAAAACATAAGAGCTTCATCCAATAGCTCAGAGGATATCACTGAACCTAGCTGATGTACTTTGGAACGGCTTAGTTTAGGGAGATTACATTTAGCAAGGAAGAAGTCAATCTCACTAAGTAACAAAGGAAAAGGGGATGCATTCGTTTCAGCATTGTATAGTGTACTATAGAAGTTCTCAAATTCCATGACAATTTTATCTGGATCATGAGTCAGATCCCCATTTTTAGTTTTAATAGATAAAATACTTTTAGAAGATAGTTGAGCCCTCAATTTCCTTGCCAGGAGTGTGTCAGCCTTATCAATCAGTTGAGCTAGGAGATGACTTATGTTTGGCCTCCAAGCGGTGTCCCTGCTCAGTCAAATGTAAAATAGCCTGGGTACAGGCTTTAGAAAGCCAGGAGGCAATTTGAATAAAATGGCTGCATAGGACCACATTGTGTGCCTCCCATTAAGTCATATCACCAACATCGGGGATCCGATTAATAGAAAAATTATTTTCTAAGTCTGAGAAACCTGACTAGGGACATCTTTATTTTGAAGCAAAGCTTCATTGAGACACCAGGATGGGGGAGAGGAGATAGGAGCTATACCTGTCAGTAGTAATGACATTGCGGCATGATCTGACCAAGTAATGGGGTGAATAGTAATCTTTAGAATTTTAGAGGTTAAACCTCAGACAATAAATCATATGATCTTATCAATTCTAGTATATGTTTCATGAACTTTAGAAAAGAAAGTATTGTCCTTAGCCAAAGGAGCATAGACGCTCCTGGAGTCAAACAATAAGTGATTCTTAAGCAAAGAAAGCAGAGTCTTAAGGCCAGTACACACTGGCCGATATATCGGGCGTTCTCTTGAACGGCCGATATATCGCGGGTCCGTCGGCCAGTGTGTACGGCCGCTACATCATGCCGTACACATGCTGCGGCGGCTGGCGGTGATTGACAGCTGAAACGGGCTGGTGTGTGTACATGCCCGCCCAGTTCATGACGTCAGTCCCCGACGGATCGGGCAGTGTGTATGCTCAACACACTACCCGATCCGTCCGTAGATATATCTGCAGATCAATTGATCTGCAGATATATCTACTAGTGTGTACCCACCTTTTGAGTTCCAGTCACTATTATAGGCCAGGGAGGGAGGAAGGAGATGGGACTGGTCAAATTTATGGTGAAGAAACGTATTCAAATCCCCTGCTATTAAAATGTCTCCTTTGCGGTAACTTAATTTAAAATCTAATGAGGCATAGATATTGACCAAAGTAACTGTAATGTTATTTAGTTTACCCACTACAGGTTGAGTATCCCTTATCCAAAATGCTTGGGACCAGAGGTATTTTGGATATGGGATTTTTCCGTATTTTGGAATAATTGCATACCATAATGAGATATCATGGCGATGGGACCTAAATCTAAGCACAGAATGCATTTATGTTACATATATACACCTTATACACACAGCCTGAAGGTAATTTTAGCCAATATTTTTTATAACTTTGTGCATTAAACAAAGTGTGTGTACATTCACACAATTCATTTATGTTTCATATACACCTTATACACACAGCCTGAAGGTCATTTAATACAATATGTATAATAACTCTGTGTATTAAACAAAGTTTGTGTACATTGAGCCATCAAAAAACAAAGGTTTCACTATCTCACTCTCACTCAAAAAAGTCCGTATTTCGGAATATTCCGTATTTCGGAATATTTGGTTATGGGATACTCAACCTGTACTATAAGAAATCTGCCTCTCTTATGTCTTACAATCTGTTCTGTTTGCAATTGTAAATCAACAGCCACCAGTATAGCAACTCCTTGTTTATTATAAATATGGTCACATGCATTTAAGACAACAGGAAACCATGGGGGTCATTCCGAGTTGATCGCTAACTGCCGTTGTTCGCAGCGCAGCGATCAGGCTAAAAATCTGCATTTCTGCGCATGCGTATGGACCGCAATGCGCATGCGCGACGTACGTGTACAAAGCCCATTGTGGTTGTGCACAGGTTCTAGCGAAGAGTTCAGTCGCACTGACGGCCGCAAGAAGATTGACAAGAAGGGGGCATTTCTGGGTGTCAACTGACAGTTTTCAGGGAGTGTTTGCAAAAACGCGTACGTGTCTGAAAAAAGGCAGGCGTGGCTTAGAGCTAGTCTGAAACTGCACAAACTGTTTTTGCAGAGCTCGGCTGCACATGCGTTCACACTTCTGCAAAGGTAAAATACACTCCCCAGTGGGCGGCGGCATGGTGTTTGCACGCCTGCTAAAACTAGTTAGCTAGCGATCAACTCGGAATGACCCCCCATCTACAGTGTAATTCAGGGTGAGTAGACCCTCGATATTGTGTCTCCTGGAGGAATACTGCATCTCCATTTACTTGCTTTACAAAAAGGAAAAGCTTGGTCCTTTTTTCCTACATGACAGAGATAGAGTGCTCCACTTCTTGTTGAAATTGAACAACTTCAAAAATTTTATGTTCAACATTATTAGTTCGAACTCTCAACATAGACACCTCCTCTAAGGGATAAATTTACTAAAGCTTCTAAAACTGCAAAGTAGTTATGTTGCCCATAGCAACCAATCACATTCTGACTATCATTTCTCTATTGCATTCTAGAAAATGATAGACAGAATCTGATTGGTTGTTATGGGCAATATCATCACTTTTCATTTTTAGAAGCTTTAGTAAATTTACCCCTAAGACAAGAGACATATTTTTGGATTTCAGAGTGAAAGGCTTTTTTGAGTGACATCATCTCAGTGAGGATAGAGGCATTGCTATCTTTCATTGAAGCATTAGAAGATTCTATCTCCTCCAACGACTCAGAGACTGTAGCAGAATGGGAGGTAGATGCTTGTTTGTTAAAAAATTAATGTGGTGAGATCTGTAGGAGGAGCAGATTTACAGGATTTAGGCATTGTAATCAAAAGACTGGTCTGAGTCAGGACTGATGGTAGTAGTAAGGTGTTGCAGTCAGCAGTGCTATGTCTCCATAAAGCAAAGAGACACGTCCCCAGAGCTTGCCCTCAGAGCAATTAGTCCAGCATCTGATAATAATCAAAACGCATAGAGCTGAGAGCATTAATAAGCGTTGCGGTACAAATATGAAAGACAGCCAGGTTAAGCAAATGAGGCTGGGCAGTCTCCACTTAACTTAATGCAACCCAAAATATGAAATAGGCCTCAGTACTCACTGGGCCTCTTAGCCTGGATAGGGGGTAGTTGGATCAGGCAGGCCAGGCTATCCCTGGCAGCGGGCAAGGAGGAGGATCGGTACTTGATTAGACGTTCGGCAGGATAATGTAAAGGGTCCGGGCGGCAAAGTTCTCTTCTGGATACACCACACGCCGACTGAAATAGCCGCTTCTGAGAGTCACAAGAGGCTGTGTGGAGGATCAGGGGTGGCAGAATTCTCTTCTGGCTAAGCCACACCCTGCTGATGCCAGTGAAGTTACTGGTGAGAATTGGCCAAGTCCCCATGGTCTGGGCTGGGGTAATCAGGCAAAGAGTAGAGCGCTGTAGCAGAACTCATTTACAGTGCGTCCGACATCGTCGGTCCACAAGCCATACTCCAGCATTATCAATTTTGAGTGCTCCTGTCCGGTCTGACAACAGCACAAAGAGACGATGATGATGGCTATTTTAAGGTCTATGGATGTGACTATAATTCCCTGTCTTGACAAACTGATCAGAGTGAGCTCCCCAGCTTTGCTTTTGGTCCATGAATAGGAAACAGCATGGCCACTGATCCCATGGATGTATATTCAATGTCAAGAACGCCGGTTTGACCAATTCCAAGTGAATCATGTTAGTGGGCTACTATTCAACATTCAGGAGCCCAGTACTAAGGAACAATATTCTCTTGTTACAGAGCTTGGTAAAGTCCTTAGTAGCTCACACATGTTTGTTCATTTGTATTGGGCAAGATCGGCTGGACCATTAAGGAGGTATAGTAGTTTTGGTCAAGGGAGGTTCAGGTTGAACTAATTTTGAAATTGAACAAATCACATCATTGCCTGTCTAATGAGGTCATCTGTCCCCAAAAGTATGTCAGGTGTTTGATGATGCACAATCTCAATCGATGGTGGCTCTTCAACATTTGGAATTGGACACTGGTTAAACAAGATGCCAGCCTTGGTTTGTTTGCAGGGTCTTTGGAATCCAATAGAATCTTTAACTTTTTACTTTTATTGCATGCACTAGAAACATACCATAAGATTGTATTGTTAAAACTAGTGAAATAAATTAATATGAGAAAGTCATAAAGTGATAAAATGTGAGCTGTGCATCCAATACACCAGGGATTCTGAAACTAAAAATATTTTTTTTTCAACTATCCTTGCTTAATAACAGATGGTTAAATCAAACTAATTAAGGTACTAATTAAATCACTTTTGCTAATGCATGGATAGCCTTAACACCTGGAATGCAAAGCTGGGTACACATCTAGGCGACAATGCGCCCGACCCTAGCAACCGATTAGGTAAGCATACACACTTACAAATCAGCGGCTCGATATGCCTGGTCACATGTCACAAATGGACGGACATTTGAATTTGCCCACCCAGCTGTGATGTTAATTCCTGCAGCCAGTGTGCGGTCAGTCGGCGGGCCATCAATACAAACAGCCAGTCATGCCGATATATCTGCAAGGTATATTGGCATGGGCGGTGCTGCAGGGCCGACACTATATGTGAACGTCATCGTTCACAGACATATCGGGTGTACAGTCACACCCGCTGACTCGCTACAGATATATTGTTCAGTGCTCAAACGCCCCATATATCTGTGTAGTGTGAGCCCAGCATTACACAATACACAGTGATAGCAATATATTCTATTTTTGGGCAGTTATGTGTACTGGTGCTGATACTTACAGTAAGCCATCCTTTAAGCATATATTTCCAAGATGATATTAGTATATCTGTAATTTATATCATACAAGTTATTATGTTTCAGGGCTTTATTATAGTGGAACAGTGCTTTGTCTAACCTATTTTATTCATGGCATAATGTATAATAATGTTGCTATTAGTCTACTGAAAGCATAAAGGAGGCAGCTGATTTTATTGTTTATGAAGATCAACAGATGCAGTGCTATTACACCCCTGTGATCTAGGGCCTAACAGTGTGTATTGTAAGAGCCTAGCAGGTGACCTGTATGAGTACACGGCTCTTGCGGATATTCTGTGCTGTATTCATATTATTACATTTATTCTTGCGTAGCTTGTGTCAGAGCTGTATTTAGTTGCTAATGGTTAATAACGGTAATTTACAAGTCCAATATCTTATGATCCCCAAACCTATGATACGCTTGTCCTTAAAGCAGTGGGGTTAGGTGATTGGAACCAAGATTATAGTGTATTCACATCAGTATGCAATGCTCACTGCCTGTATATATAGTTAATTGGTGTCACGTCAGTTGTCTATATCATTAGTCATTTCTGTCTATAAATGTATACTTGGCAGCAAGTACCCCTCAATCACAAATAAGAAATAATTACCATTTGTTGGTGCTGATAGCACACGTGGTTAAATCATTGCCAGTAATCATACACATTGTTGGATGGAGTTGCTGATATAAATATAACAGAATCACATGGATACATTGATTATTATCAGATGGATTGGCACTATATAGCTATATTGAGTATCTCATGCATGGCAAGATTTAGCAAACCTTGGAGAGAGATAAAATGGGGAGAGATAAAGTACTAACCAATCAGCTACTGTCATTTTTCATACACAGTCTGTAACATGGTAGTTAAGAGCTGATTGGCTGGTTCTTTACGTATCTCTCTCCACTTTAACCTTTGATACATCTTCCCCTCAGTCTGTTAATGAACTCATACTATTATTAAAAATTGTATGACAGCAGTATCAAATTTAAGGATCAGGGTGTTAGATACCATTCAGCATACATTGGCACCGTTTTACAAGTGCTGCATGATATTGGAATAAACATATTATTAATGATGACTGAGGGGGTAATTCAGACCTGATCGCTAGGGTGCATTTTTTGCATCCCTGTGATCAGGAAGTCGCCGCCTACAGGGGGAGGGTATTAGCTGTGTGCAGGTGTACGATCGCATTTGTAGCAGAACTGCACAAACATTAGTTTGTGCAGTTTCTGCTCAGCCCAGGACTTACCTAGCCGCTGCAATGATCGGGGCCGGAGCTGACGTCAGAATCCCTCTCTCTAAATGCCTGGTTCCTCTTGCGTTTTCCCGGACACTCCTTGAAAACAGTCAGTTGCCACCCACAAACGCCATCTTCCTGTCAATCTCCTTGCGATCGCCCATGCGTTCGGAAATTTCGCACCATCCCATTGCTGACCGGCGATCCCCGTTGCTGCGGTCCGCCGCACCTGTGCATTGCGGTGCATACGCATGTGCAGTTCAGATCTGATCTCAGGCTGTGAGAAAACGCAGCCTAGTGATCACGTTTGAATTGGCACCTAAATTTGGGCACAGTTTACTATTTCACTGTGAAATACACATGTCTATACCTAGACTAAGTCTCGCAGGTATAGACCCATATTCTGGCTGACATAGATAGACTACGCACATAACCTTCATACAACTACAGATATTGACATGCATCATTTAGAAGGACAGGACCATGCTCATGCGCGTTTCAATGTCACTACATCAAGGCAAGTCAGAGAACAGAAGCAAAAGAATCGTCCTCTGATTGTTGTTCAGAGAACACATAGTCCAAACCATGTCCTCATGACTATAATGAACTATAAATGAAATATGAGTTAATGCAGTACAATTACTTGCAATGGTAAAATGGATATCCTTTCTTTATTGCAGGCTGGTTCCAAATACAAAGAAGGGACTAGAGGTCCTGTGAGCCCTAGTTACAAGATTCCTGTTAGTTACGCCGGTGAGAAATGGGGGAGTGAGATAGCAAGCTGGTCAACCAACCAGAACAACAAGGAAAGTAAGTTATTCTCTAGAACCTGCATCTGTTCTTTTCTATTTGTTTACAAATCCAGATAATGGGCCTAATTCAGATCTGATCGCAGCAGCAGTTGGGCAAAACCATGTGCACTGCAGGTGTGGCAGATATAACGTGCAGAGAGAGTTAGATTTGGGTGGGTTTTATTGTTTCTGTGCAGGGTAAATAGTGGCTGCTTTATTTTTACACTGTAATTTAGATTTCTATTTGAAAACATCCCACCCAAATCTAACTCTCTCTGTCTCTCTCCGTCTGTGCCTGTGCGTGCCCAGGGGGCTGGGGGTGGTTAGATTTAGGCACTAGGGTAGAGGGGTTAGGGTTAGGCTGCGGGGTGTGGGCGGTTAGGTTAAGGCACTAACCGGGGTGGTTAGTGTCAGGTACTAATGCAGGAGGTTAGGGTTAGGCTGCGGTAAGGGAGGATTAGGGGGGTAGGGGAATGAGTTACAATGCTTAACTCACCCCTGTAGGGATCTTCATCATCGGGATGCAGGAACGGTATTCTGATTGCCGGCATCCCATGTGCCGGGATCTCATATCCTACCCCTGCTGGGATACACTGTCAGCTAGTAGACTCACTGCTGGTGCCGTGACACAGTTTAGACTTTGTCATTAAGACTTAAGATGACCATACACTTCTCAGAGGGAGAAGTCAGCCAGAATCTCAGTAGTGTATGAGCACCTTTACAGCCGCACCAGCCTCCCACTATATTGGAGACCTCCAGTGTTCCACACTACGGCCACATATGGTATGGTGCAGGGTTTTGACCCTGGATGAGGTGGACGAGAAGCCAGAGCGTCCTCCTCCTGGGTCTCTAATCTCTAGGGTGTCCGGAGCTCAAATCGATGCTAATGGTGAGTGTCATGCTGGTGGGGTATGTGTGCAGCTTAGGCCATAGGATGGAAGTTTCCTGCTCAGGGTGACTGTGCCTCACCCGGTGTTAGAGCCACCTGCGGAAGAGAGCGTTATACTGGTGTGACAGCTCTGTGTCCTATCATAACTTGCCAGTGCTGTCTCACCTGTGTGATGCTTACAGTGTAATGTTAAGTGATGGCTTCAGCATGTCTCTCAGATCTAGCCATTGCGTTCATGTTGTGGTATGATTGCCACTGAACAGCACTGATGATTCCTGTAAGGAAGACTACGAGTTCTTCATATCTTCCAATGATTTTCCAGAAGTTGAAATGGTTTCATGCACTCTTAATTAACACAGTAATACAATCCTACTTACAGCATTATCTGACAGCAACACTACTGCTCCTGTGGGGGCATTATTAGTGATGTAGTGCAGTGCTAGCTCTCCTCCAGTACTCTTACGTATTTGTGATCTACAAAGGAGGATGGATACTGGAGTACTGGGCTTGTGTGTCTGCAAAACTCTGCAGTATTAGAGGTTACAGGTTGAGTATCCCTTATCCAGAATTCAAAATCCCACATTTTTGGTTCCCCTACTGACTGTATTACAGAGGATGGGAGCATAATGTGCACTGAGCTACCGTTTGCAAAGTGCCACAATATTAGTGATGTACATAGAATGAAATATACTACGGCGTACTATAGGAGGCATAGAACTGTATTCCAGAAATTGCAACATGCTTAGCAACTTCGTACTCAGTCACAACAGCATTGCTGATGCGAGACCATCGACTACCTGAGTGCCTCTATGGCCACGTAGAATAGCCGTGGGAGCTGTGATACTGGTGCAGTTTTATGCATACGAGATAGCATTTGCATGCAGAGACATGCCGCAAAAATGGTTACAACACGTCTGCGTTTTTGCAGACACTCCCCAAGACCTCCTCCAAGTGGTTTCTTCCATCACAAAGCCACCTTGGTGCATGTGCACTGTGGCCATGACCATGAGCAGTTTGCCGATAATCGTTTAGTTGCAACACCATTGAAGTTGCAACTGCATCTGAATCAGGCCCCATGTCACACAGCACACATCGGGGGGAATGTAATAGTGTGAGTTCTTCTGTCAGCTGGGGTTTTTTTTTTTTAAAGTGGCAATCATTTACATGGCAAAATCACTTTAACAAAACATGAGAACTCTCACAAAATCTCTCACTTTCTGATTCTCACACCCTATTACATTCCTCCCATCATATCTAGCTGATATCCCAATAAATTCAGTGTACTTAATGGCAGCAAATCACAATTCAATACAGCACCCCTGCCATTTGGTGGAACATGAGATTCACAGCCTGACTATGCAGGCAGCAAATGTGCAGCAACTGCCTGATGACCATGGACCAGAATCTCTAAGGCAGTGATGGCTAACCTTGACACTCCAGCTGTTGTTGAACTACATATCCCAGCATGCCCTGCTATAGGTTTGTTATTTGGCCATGCTAAAACTGATGCAGGGCATGCTGGGATGTGTAGTTCAACAACAGCTGGAGTGTCAAGGTTAGCCATCACTGCTCTAAGGAATACTCTACGCCGTAGAGAGTGGTTGCACAGCAGGGGGCATGGCCACATCCCATTACCAATAGAAAAATCTGGGGGAAACCCCCCGGTGTGTAGCACCCCTCAGCCAGGGTCAAATACAAGGGAGGGGGGAGGCGAAAGGGGGGGAAGGGGGCAGGGGGTGATCAAGATGATCGCTATCCCCACCCTCACACACACATAATGCAGGAAGTGGTGACTGCTGATGCTTTGCTGAGTAGAGCAATCAGGACTAAAGTGGCCGCTAACTGAAATCATATATTCCTATTGAATGTTTACACAGTTTTACCATTTTAACTATAGAAATCTTATTTTTCATATAACTCTAACATCACTGTTCATTTATATAACTGTCAGTAGATATATCACAGTGGAAGTCTCAGGGTAGGTGATCTGCTGTTGCTCGGTAATCTGCTTAGAAGTGGTCCTCAGTGCTGATCACTGTACATACAGTGATAAGGTGCCACCTGCTAGGCAGTGGCAAACGCAGGATTTCTAGAGGGGGGTTTCCAAATGCAGTCCACAATCTGCAGGAGTCTGGGGGTGCAGTGGAGCCTGGTAACGACCCTGGACATTAATGTAAACATTGGTCTTTTTATACACTGGATACTGTATGGAATGCAGTATTAATATTTAACATTATAGATGGTCTCTAGTATAGGCTGTATCAAACATTTAAATAATAGGTCAGGAAAAAGTTAAACATACTATAGTAAATAAATACCCCAAAATAATAGAACCACCACTGAACTTTCTAAGCACACATTCTCCCACCTCATGGTAAGGCTCCTGTCTCTTCTTCCTGGTAGCTACTCTCTGGTCCAGGGCACTGACTGAGTACTCAGATCTACACACACAAACTTCATAGAAGAAGCTGCTACCATTGGGCATGTGCAGCAGCTCTGCTCTGTCCCTTAAACTGCATGATGTGGCGTCAGCTCTAGTAATTGTATTATATACCATTGCTCTTGTTGTCATAACTTAACTTGCCAAGAGGGAGGGGGTTTCTGAGCAACCGGAAACCCCCCCTGTGTGTGCCTATGCTAGGTTACAATGGAGCATAGAGCTCAGTCTAGTGTATGACAGTTTCTTCTTCACGCAGAACTAATTCATCACATGGACGAAGTAAATGATGAGCTCCTGAAAAAAATCACCCACCAGCAGCCGCCTAAAAGGAATTTTGCAGCGCCAAAAACTCAGCAAGTGCATGTTCCATTAACATTCCAGTCCGAGCCAGAGGAGGTGAAAGCCTGGCTAGATGCCAAGGGCTTTAGTAAAGGGTAAGTAACTAAAAGATGTTCTATATGGTTAATAACTTAAATAGATATAATTTAGGAGTCGTTAACCTTTATTTACCCAGCTGGCAGTACATAATAATTAGCAATACTAACCCCATTCCTCAGCAAAAGTATGAATATTCCAGGATCCATCTAGTGGATCACTATTGTTGTCAGTGCAGTATCAAGGAGTGTGCACAGAGAGCAGGGACATGGGGGCGACACAGTCACTGCTCCACGGTGCCTGCTTGTAGCTTTCAAAGTACCTGGAACAGCACCCTGCATCCATCCAGGCATCCTGCATTCAGTAGGGCTTCTGCAGGGTATCCGGATGATAGATAGACAGTGTTAGACAGTCAATAGATAGACACCATATGTTAGACAGACATTAGGTCGACAGGGTCTAAAGATCGACATGAAAAAGGTAGACCGTACAAAAGGTCGACAGGGTCAGAAGATAGACAGTACAAAAGGTCGACATGAAAATGGTCACATAAAAAAGGTAGACACCGTTTGTTTGTTTGTTTGTTTGTTTGTTTGTTTACATGTTTTGGGACTTTTTCATACCTTCTCTACACCGAGCCCAAAGCGTGGTGAGCGAAGCGAGCCCCGGGAGGAGATGCCTTTCTACAATTAGGTTTCCCAGATGACAAATCTATCCACACAAACCACAAAAATGCAAAAAAAATTGGTGTCTACCTTTTTTTGTCGACCATTTTCATGTCGACCTTTTGACCCGGTCTACCTTTTGACCCTGTCAACCTTTTGTACTGTCTACTTTTTTATGTCTACCTTTTCACCCTGTCGACCTTTTGATTGTCTAACATGTGGTGTCTATCTATTGACTGTCTAACTAGACACTGTCTATCTATTATACCACACCCCTTCTGCAGAGTTCCCCGGGGTTCCCAGAGCCAGTAGCCCTGCTTCCTAGGTGTTACATCATGATGTCACGGTTTTAGGTGCGGGGCGGCACAGGGCGCACTGACACCCTGTTACAGCACTGGTTCTAGCTGTGCTAGAGATGCCTGTTGGTTGATGTTGCATTTGGCATATCACTGTCACTGAATGGCTTGGACTGGATTATCTAAGCAATGTTCTCTGAGGACAGGACATACATTAGTAGCTTATACTGCACTCAGCTTCTACATATTCCCTGTGGTGTGGTCATGGTCAAGTGAGGACCTGGTCACGTCCCATCTGGTGTCCTTTGTGTAAACCAGGCATGTCCAAAATACGGCCCTCCAGCTGTTGAGAAACTACACATCCCAGCATGCCCTGACACAGCTTTAGCATTCTCTGACAGCAAACTGTGTCAGGGCATGATGGGATATGTAGTTTCACAACAGCTGGAGGGCCGCAGTTTGGACATGCCTGGTGTAAACCATGCACTGTCGCTTCATGCCGATGAAAGCATTGCCACTGCATCGTAGCGAGGCATGGTTACATCTCCTCCCCAGGCCCAATAGACAATACTGTTTAAACATATCAGGCTGATTCTGAGTTGGATGCAGCTTTGATGTTGGACCCAGTGGAGCGATGTTTTTCATCTAGGCATGTGTCTGATTTGCATTGTGCATGCATCCCGATGGTGTTCTTACTGATACACGTACATATTCACACACAGGGTATTTAAAATATATTGGGCGATGATTGGAAGGTAACAAGGGTGTGGTTTATTAGACGTACGCAGATGTTTAATCTTATGGGGGTGTCTCTGGAAGCAGTTGCGTACAGAGGCGCTCAGCTGCTCACATTGGAGGCCAGAATCAGGCAGAAAATCTGCACATACCATAGGGATGGTGCAAGTTTTGATGGTGCGACTGATGTTAGTGTCTAAAGACGCACCACACGATAATGCAGCGTCTATAGATGCTGCAGTCCTTGCACATACGGGGGCACAGCTATACACCAGGGAAGGATTTAGTAGCAGCATTAGCATAAACTCACAGACACAACTTCGGAAAAAGATACAAAGATGGCTGCATCCAACATAGAATCGGGCCATGTGTATTGATGTGTCAATGTTCATACATTTTACTGTGCTGCTCATCTAATCTTAGTGATATTGTTTCTTTGTTATTAGGACATCAGCACAATTGGGTATTCTAAATGGGGCACAACTTTTCTCTCTAAACAAGGAGGAGTTGAAGAAAGTTTGTGGAGAGGAGGGTGCAAGGGTATACAGCCAGCTGACGGTGCAGAAGTCTCAGCTAGAGGTGAGTGTGTCTGCACTGCTACTGCTGTATCAGTTGTACGTGTAGTATATTTACTGTTGACCCTCATTCCTAGACTTGTGGGAAAAAAACATGATTATTAAAACAAATGGAAAGTGCAGCTGTTGCCCATAGCAACCAATCAGGTCATAGCTATAATTTATGTAGTTAATGTCAGAAAATGTTAGCTAAAATCTGACAGGCTGACGCAGAGTTTTCACTGTTCTGATGCTCAAGGGCCAAGAGTACGCAAGTATGGGCAATGCAGAGTCATACATAAACTGAGCAATGGCTAGTTGCGAGGCTGTAATGGGGCGTTGTCTTGTAGGCTGAGAGGTCATGTCAGTGGAATTGCATGCTATGCAGAGTTGTGCATTTGCTTAATTTTTCCTGTTAATTGTTGGATCTTTTGCACCAGGGAGAGGGCTGGCGCTGATGATGATGATGATGGGTTTCAACTATGGATGGGGGAGGTCCGGCTGCAGGAATGGGTTACACTCTGCATCAGCCCCTGGATACAGTAGAATATACTATATATATTTTCTGATCATTCACCGCTGGATGATATCAAAACAAGGGAGTGCTGAAACACTGCACCCTGCAGTCAGACTGATCGCTAAACAGCAAAAGAAATGTTTAGTTTATTGCATTGGCCCTAACAAGTTTGACAGACATAAGACTTGTGATCGGTTGTTATTATTGCAAAGTAGGTGTGTTCCCCTACACAAGCCTGAATGGTAGAAGGTACTAGGGGTGGCACTAGGAAAGATAACCCATTCCACAGACCCTTGGAATTAATGGGAAAGTGAGTAAGATACTTTGAAGTTCACTTATGTATTGTTTATCCCTTCTGACATGCTCCCTGCACCCTGTTGGGTGGAGGGAAGGTGCCCGGTCCAGTATTTCATTTATACATAGAAACAGAAGTGAGATTCTTATGCACGTTACACCAAAGAAAATAGTATGTAGCAGGATTATGACCAACCCTGGAGTGGGTACAGCCAGTCCATGTATGGGTGTGACTAACACTTAACAAACATTTGTCCGTTTCCAACCCCTTATATTCTATGATGTAATGTCATGCGCACCCCTACTTACTGCGTGCCCTTCATATTGCCCTGAGAAAAGAGTGTTATGAGCCACGGCAGTGGCTCATTCCTGTTTTGCATTTTGGTTATGTATTTTACGTTGTACTCCTGTTTCTGTTCCCCTTAGCTTTTGTGGGGTGTCCGGAGTCCACCCTTAAGGAGAGGGTACTGTTATGAACCACAAGCAGTGGTTCATTCCTGTTTGCTTTCCGTTTATGTATTTTGTATTCTAGTTCTGTTCGCATGCCAGGATTTCCATTACACTGGTTTAGAAGACTCTTGTTGGCCGCCGGTGGTGAGTCTGTGTAATTGCAGCCTGTTTTCTATGGGTTCATTCTCACCTGCAGGTGTTTGTGCAATTACCTTGTGCCTGGCTTCCAGCCATCCTGATTGGGGCGTGTTCCCTTATTACCTAGCTAACCATGCAGTTCTGAGCTGGTGATAGACGTTCTGTTAAGATACCTGTATGTTCCTGAATAGAGTCTTGTCCAGTATTGCATCTGTGTCCAGGCCCTGTCTGATACTGGAATCCTGTGTACTCAGCTCTGGCAGAGTCCAGAGCTTCCTATGAGCTGTTCCTGCCCTGGTGTGCTCCTGTGATCCAGTAGCCCTGAGTCCAGAGTCCTGGTGTCCGGAGCCTGTTAAAGATATCTGTCCGGCTTTCCTGTTATGTGAGCCTGTGTCTGCAGCTTTGGGGGTTCTTCTCCCGCCTGTATTCACACCGGTTTCGCGAGTAGCGGCTTTAAAGCGCCTTACGGCCTTGGCCGTACCTGTCCGTTATATTTGCTTTGGATTTTCTGCAGAGGGTTCTGCGTATGCTGTCATCGCCGGTACACAGTAGTATTGTGTCGGCGAGTGGACAGCATTTCATTTGTTGTAGTTTGTCCTGGAGGCTGTGCCGCACATACTGTTGTTTGAGTTCTGTAGTTGCCCCTAACTCGAGTTTCTGTTTAGTTAGAGGTTTCCCTTGTTATTGCCCCGTCTCAGTTTACGCCTTGTCTCCAACTAAGACCGGGGGGCATCGGAGTTGGGCAGACATAATCCGCCCTTCAAACGCGGCTGCCGTGGGCCCAAGCAAACATAGTCTTGCAGGCGTAGACTTTCCACGCAGGTGGAACAACGGAGTCAGGGTTCTGCAGGGGTTGCTGCAACTCAATTCCCACTCCAGCATTACGTTCCTGTACTTGGGGCTCATCCACCCAGTTTCAGGAGTACCAAGTACAGTGAACGTAACAAAGAGAATGTGCGATTCCCTATCTCCTAGTGGGAGGTGCAGAGCAGTAACAGGGCCGCAACTCTTACAGCTCAACAAAAAGTGTCTGAAGAGTGCGTTCCAGCACATGCCCGATGCGGTCGGGAAGCTGCGGTCGGTCTCATGTCGACAATGAGGATCCCGACTGGGGTAAGTATTTTACCCCTCTCCAGCCCCCAACCCAGAGCCGGCCTTGGGCATAGGCAAACTAGGCAATTGTCTAGGGCATTTAATATGCCTAGGGGCATCAGCAGCTTCTGCTGATTAAAATGATATACGGCATGCCTATATTCTGTGTGTAGCATTTCATATGCAGATACAGCCACAGTCTCACACAGTGTATAGGCATGCTGCATATCATTTTAATCAGTAGAAGCTGCTTGTGCATCCTAGCCACATAGCAATGCAAATAAGATGCATTTTCATTAAAAAAAGGTGCCAGATGTTAGCATTGAGGCAATATCTATGAGGCAGAGGTCACAATGTTAGTGGCAGTGTGATTGCTGTGTGCATGTGAGTGGTTTGGTTGTTCAGTAGTGTTCGGAATATGTGTAAGGAGCATTATGTGTGTGATGTAAAAATGCATTAATAATGTGCAACATATGTGTAAGGGGCACTATGTGTGTCATTATGTGTATAAGGGCATTAATAATGTGCAGCATGTGTAACAGGGTACTACTGTATGTGTGTCATGTGTATAGAGGCACTAATAATGTGCAGCAAATGTGTAGGGGGCACTATGTGTGTCATTATGTGTATAAGGGCATTAATAATGTGCGGCATATGTGTAAGAGGGTACTATTGTATGTGTGTCATTATGTGTATAGAGGCACTAATAATGTGCAGCAAATGTGTAGGGGGCACTATGTGTGTCATTATGTGTAAAAGGGCATTAATAAAGGTTGTCATAATGTGTAAGGCGCATTATGTTTATAAGGACACTAATAATGTATCTCATATGTGTAAGGGGCATTACTGTGTGCATTTATGTGTATAAATGCATTACTAATGTGTGGCATTATGTGGCGTTGCGTATAGAAATGGCACTACTGTTTCGTCTAATTTGAATAAAGAGCAATAGGGTATGATGTAATGTGAATAAGGGGCTCTACTGTGAGTAGTAACGTTTATAAGGTAAAGTGATACTACTGTGGGATGTAATATGAATTATGAACACTATCGCATGATCAAATGTGAATGAAGTTGCAGTACTGTGTGGCGTAATTGGAATTGGGGTTACTATTGTGTGGCCATGCCCCTTGCCAGCAAAAACACCCCCCTTTTTGGGCTGTGCGCCAAATGTGTAAACTGTTCCTATTTAAAATATAGGAGGTACAAACACCAAAATAAGGACTGCTATGGGTGAGGGGTGATGGTGCTGGGGAAGAGGTGCAAGGTCAGAGGCGGAACCAGCGGTGGTACTAGGGGGCACCAGCCAAAATCTTGCCTAGGGCATCATATTGGTTAGGGCCGGCTCTGCTCCAACCCTAACCTTTGGGGGGTGGCAGCTAGGGCCAATCAGTGGGAGGGGGTGGCAGCTACAGTTATCCATCCCCCTAGTGCCTAATTCCCCCCCACATAGTGCTAATCCCTAACCCTCCCCCATGGGCCGAAACGGTGTACCCCGATACTTACCTTCTTCATTCCGGCGGTCATAGTTTCGGCGTCTGTCTTCCGAGTGGTGTCGGGATTCCGGCGTCGGTCATATAATCACCGGCATCCAGAACGCTGGCATGCCAGGCACATCCCATCTGATTCCCCAGCTTTCCCTCTTATTGATATTAAGTTTTTCAGCATAATTTCTGCTGCGGGGTACACTGGGCTCCACGAGGATAGACATTGGGGTGTAGAGTAGGATCTTGACACGAGGCACCAACAGGCTCAAATCTTTGACTGTTCCCAGAATGCACAGCGCCGCCTCCTCTATAACCCCGCCTCCCTGCACAGGAGCTCTGTTTTGTAGTTGGTGCTGCAGTAAGCAGGCACATAACAGAGGGGCTGCTCCAGGCAGCCCTAAGAAGAGCTTTTTTTGAAGAAAAAAGTGAAGACTTCAAGGGCAGCAGCGGTAGTAAATGTCAGAAGACATTCACTGCTGCAGCTCCAGCTCTCCCCAGCGGCGCTGTACACTCCCGAGCCCTGGTTGCCGGGTAACTACAGCAGGAGGCTCCGGTTTTCTTCACGTCAGGCGCACACGACGGGGGCTCTCCGGGATCGCATGGCCGCGCTTCGGGAGGTGGTAAGTGGGTCCCGCTTGCAGGACCTGGTCTTTATCGCGATCCGGCGCGGTCAGTGGGAGGCGAGCCGCGCGCGCTGGCGGTGGACACTGTGGCAGTACAGGCGATCCCACTAGATCACCAGGGCATGGGTGCAGGTCAGGTTTTCTCTCTAAACCATTTTCAGTAGCCCACAGTACCCAGTGGTTTTGCCAGCAGGGGGATAAGGCTTAGACCCAAAGCCCCTCCCCCAGCCCTAGGGCGCCATTTCCCGCAAATGTTCCCGCCCTGGAGCTGCATATCTGTCTCTCCCTCACTCCCTGTCAGTGTCTCGGCGCCATTATCTCTCAGCTTCACTGTTCCTGGGACTGCTTGGGCAAATCCTCCTGTGTAAAGCCGCCTGGTTGTCAGTGCTGTGACTTTACATGACACTTAAGTATTCTACCTGCCTTTTTAGACAGTGCTAGTTAAGAGAGTGCATTTAGTCAGGGTTTTCTAGTAAAATTACCCTGTGATATACATCCAGTTCTTACTGTGTAGTGTTATATCTGTTGACTACATAGCTATATATATAAGCTAGTCCAGTGCAGTATTATTGTTAGTAATAAACTCTGCATTGTACAAACTGTGACTGTGTGTGCATTAGATAGCTGAGTGGTGTCCATTTCGTGTCTTTCACTCAACTTGCTATCCCTATATTCTATAACCTGAAGGAGCTTGGTGCGTCAGCTTTTATATTAATATAGGATTTTCACAAAGATATACTTTAATACGTATTTTTCTCTGTGATTTTAGTCACCATATCTCTCCTTTATCTCGGCTAGTGCTGACTACACTGCGCAGGGGTTTGGGTAAGAGGTATTGTGCTGCTGACAATTGTACTGTGTTAACTGATACTGCAAGTTATATCATGTCTGCTTCTGAGGGTAACTGTTCTGGGGCTGAACACACTGCCGGTGTTGCTGAAGCCACAGATCCCTATGAGGAGAATATAGCCGCTGTGGGCTCTGGTTCTGGGGGCTCCTTGCCCCCCAGTGGGACTGTGGCAACGGAGGTACATAATGACCCGCAGTGGGCCACTTTTTCCACGCTTCTACATACGCTAGTTAATAAACTAACACCCCCTATGGGACCCCCTATGCCAGTACAACCGTATGTGGTCCCTGCAGCTAACCTGCCGTGGGCGGACGATTTATCTGCCCAATTGAAGAAGTTGAACCAGTCCCTGACTACTAAAAAGTCTGACCATCGCTCGCCTAAGTCTAAGGGGTCCTCTAAGCAAGCGCTTGTCTCCTCACAATCCACTGCTGTCACTGACACCTCGTCTGATGAAGACGGCACTTACACTGACCCCACAGGTTCTGACTCGGATACGGCTGATGGGGAGGGTAGTTCACATGTGGATGTTCCTGATCTTTTGGAGGCTATTAAGTTAATTCTACAGATTACGGATGATCCCGAGCCATCCGTCCCTCCTAAGAAACCAGATAGGTTCAAGCGTCAGAAGGTGGTTAAACAAGTTTTACCTCAGTCTGACCACCTAGTGGATATATGTCAGGAACCCTGGGAAAACCCGGGTACGAAGTTTGTGCCTCAAAAGAAGATGCTGGCTCGCTATCCCCTCGCACCAGAGCTGTCTAAGAATTGGGAAACGCCTCCTCCAGTAGACTTGCATGTGGCTAGGATGGTGGTTTCCTCAGCTCTACCTGTCACTACCGTCACGTCTCTAAAAGAGCCTACGGATAAACGTGTGGAGGGTTGTCTGAAAGCGATTTACACCCTCACGGGTGCTGCACAAAGGCCCACTATTGCAGCAACATGGGCTGCAGAGACTATTGAAGCATGGGCCTTGGAGTTAGAAGCTGAAATCTCTTCTGACTATGCTAGACAATGCTTGTCATATATTGTCACAGCTTCTCGCTATATTAAAGAGGCGGCTTCTGATGCTGGTATCCTAGCAGCCAAGGCCTCTACTACGTCAGTCCTGGCTCGCCGGATATTGTGGCTGAGATCCTGGTCTGTGGATCCTCTTGGGGAGGACTTAAATAAGATAGTGGCTGACTTGGCTACTGCCAAAACTGCCTGTCTGCCAAGTACCGCTCCTTCTGTATCGAAGATTAAAGGTACTTCCTTTCGCCCTTCAGGTAAAGCAAAAGGTCAGGCGTACAACAAGCAGGCCCGCACTTCCAAACCTGGTAAGCCGAAGCGAGCCTGGGCAGCCCGTCAGCCAGCTTCCAAGGCCGATACTACCGCATGACGGGGCGGGCCTCCACCTGGGGTATCCCAGGGTGGGGGGCCGGCTTCTAGGGTATACCCAGGAATGGTTGAAGACCACTTCAGATGCCTGGGTACGGGAAGTCGTCACTTGAGGTTACGCAATAGCCTTCAAAAACTGACCCCCTCATCGATTTTGCCAGACAGACGTCCCGTTGGACCAGACAAAGGCAAACACTCTGCATTCGGTGGTACAGACCCTCCTGGATACAGGAGTCGTAGTACAGGTGCCTCTTGCGCAGAGGGGCCGGGGGTACTATTCTCCGCTGTTTCTAGTCCCGAAACCGAATGGGTCCTCCCGGCCCATTCTCAACCTCAAGGCATTGAACAGGTTTGTGAAGGTTTCCAAGTTCCGTATGGAAACCCTTCGCTCTATAGTTCTGGCCTTGGAATCTGGGGACTACATGGTCTCCCTGAACATACAGGATGCTTACCTGCATATTCCTATAGCAGCGTCACATCAGCAATACCTGAGGTTTGCTATTGGCAACCTCCATTACCAGTTTTGGGCGTTACCTTTTGGTTTAACAACGGCTCCGCGAGTCTTCACCAAAGTCATGGCGGTGGTAACGGTGGTACTCCACCGTCAAGGGGTCAGGATACTGCCGTATCTGGACGTCTTGTTAATCCTGGCAAATTCCCCCAGAACTTCTCCTACGTCATCTAGATATGAGAGTCCGATTTCTACAAGCCCACGGGTGGCTCATCAACTGGAAGAAATCCTCCCTGATCCCTGCTCAGAGCATGGTGCATCTGGGAGCGCTATTGGACACTCACAACCAGAGGTTGTTCTTGTGTCAGGAGAAAGTCCTGAAGCTTCAGGACAGGATTCGTTGCTTCCTTTCTCGTCTGCAAGTATCGATACATTCGGCGATGCAGGTGCTGGGCCTCATGGTGTCAGCATTCGACATGGTGGAGTATGCTCAATTCCATTCTCGCCCCCTCCACAGGCTGATTCTAGCCAAGTGGGATGGCCTGCCTCACCGGATCAGGTCTTAAATTATCTCATTGACTCCGGAGGTCCGTCTGTCGCTGCTCTGGTGGCTCCAGGACCAACAATTGCGCAGGGGCCGTCCCTTCTGGATATCCAACTGGGATGCCAGTCTAAAAGGTTGCGGCGCGGTGCTGGAGCAACACTCCCTTCAGGTTCGGTGGACCAAGGAGGCGTCCCTCCTCTCGATCAACATTCTGGAATTCTGGGCGGTCTTCAATGCATTGAACCTAGCCCAGCATTTAATTCAGAACCGTCCTGTTCAAGTGCAGTCGGACAACGCCACCACAGTGGCTTACATAAATCATCAAGGTGGCACTCAAAGCCGTCTGGCAATGAAGGAAGTCTCACGGATTCTACATTGGGCGGAACGCCATCTACCGGCCATATCGGCAATCTTCATTCTGGGAGTCCTGAATTGGGAAGCGGACTTTCTCAGTCGTCAGGACGTACATGCCGGCGAGTGGGGCCTCCATCCAGAAGGGTTTCAACTCCTACTGGAAAAGTGGGGTCTTCCAGACGTAGATCTGATGGCGTCTCGACACAATCACAAGGTTCCGGTCTTCGGAGCAAGGACAAGGGATCCTCAAGCAGCATTCGTGGATGCGCTGGCGGTGCCGTGGAGGTTTCTGCTGCCATACGTGTTCCCTCCGGTGTCACTCCTGCCCAGGGTAATTCGGAAATTCAAGCAAGAAAAAGGAATTCTGCTTCTCATAGCTCCAGCGTGGACCAGACTGCACTGGTTCTCAGACCTGCAAGGCCTATCGTCAGAGCGTCCAATTCTACTTCCACAACGCCCAGACCTCCTCGTTCAGGGCCCCTGTGTCTACCAGGACCTAGCCCGGCTGTCTTTGACGGCGTGGCTCTTGAAGCTTCCGTCTTAAGGGCTAAAGGGTTTTCTGAGGCGGTCATTCAAACTATGTTGCGGGCCCGGAAACCGGCTTCTGCTCAGATTTACTATAGGGTCTGGCATTCTTACTTTGTTTGGTGCGCATCTAACGATTATGACACTTCCAAGTTTAGTATAGCCAAGTTGTTGGCTTTTCCTCAGCAGGGCCTGGACTTAGGCCTGCGTCTGGCCTCCCTCAAGGTTCATATTTCTGCCTTGTCGGTGTGGTTTCAAAGAAAAATTGCGACCTTACCTGATGTGCATACATTTACTCAGGGTGTGTTGCGTATCCAACCTCCGTATGTCCCGCCTGTGGCTCCATGGGACTTGGTGGTTTTGGAGGCATTACAAGAGTCTCCGTTTGAACCTCTTGGTTCAGCTGATCTTAAGTGGCTTTCCCTTAAGGTGGTGTTTCTGCTGGCTATTGCTTCAGCTAGAAGAGTGTCGGATTTGGGTGCCTTGTCCTGTAGTTCCCCATATCTGATATTTCACCATGACCGGGCGGTTCTTAGGACTTGTCCCGGATATTTACCTAAGGTGGTTTCCTCGTTCCTCCTTAACCAGGAGTTTGTAGTTCCGGCACTTGTTTCTCCTGATCTGTCTCCCAAAGAGCGGCCTTTGGATGTGGTACGGGCTCTCCGTATCTGTGTGAAGAGAACTGCTTCCATTAGGAAATCTGATTCTCTCTTTGTACTGTTTGGATTTCACAAATGGGGCTGGCCTGCTCACAAGCAGACTTTGGCCAGATGGATTAGAATGGTGATTGCACATGCTTAAGTGAGGGCTGGTCGGTCGGCTCCTGCTCACATTACGGCCCATTCTACTCGGTCTGTTGAACCTTCTTGGGTGGCCCGCCGTGGTGCGACCCTTGAACAATTGTGCAAGGCGGCTACGTGGTCCTCAGTGAACACGTTCAGAAGGTTCTATGCCTTCGATACTGCCGCTTCCCAGGATGCTTCCTTTGGACGCCGGGTTCTTGTGCCTGCTACAGTGCGTCCCCTCCCATAAGGAACTGCTTTAGGACATCCCCAATGTCTATCCTTGTGGAGCCCAGTGTACCCCGCAGCAGAAAACAAGATTTATGGTAAGAACTTACCTTTGTTAAATCTCTTTCTGTGAGGTACACTGGGCTCCACAAGGAGCCCACCCTGACGCACTTAGCTTCTTTGGGTTGATATGGCATTAGCCGCTGACACTTCTCCTGTCGTGAGAGTGTGGTGTATGTGGCTACTAACCGTTGTCATCTCTTTTCCTGCTACTGCATTGGGCTGGTTAACTAAAAACTGAGCTCCTGTGCAGGGAGGCGGGGTTATAGAGGAGGCAGCACTGTGCATTCTGGGAACAGTCAAAGCTTTGAGCCTGTTGGTGCCACGGATCAAGAGCCTACTCTACACCCCAATGTCTATCCTTGTGGAGCCCAGTGTACCTCGCAGAAAGAGATTTAACAAAGGTAAGTTCTTACCATAAATCTCGTTTTAATTACGTTCTGTACATTCACATAGGGAAAATCCACTGATAGAAAAACCCGCCAGTCTAACATTTGTTTCTGTTACGTTTTCTCTTCCAGAAAAGCCAGGGTGAGACGGAACTCCAGGAGATCATGAAGCGACGCCAGGAAAGGATTGAATCGGTTGAAACTGAGGAATCTACCAACTAGCACGGCATCTCTCCTTTTACTTTCTCTACTCTTTTGCAAAGATCCGCATAGCCTTGCAAAATCACTCGCTGCTGATATATATGTCTCTGGCTGCAAAGGATTGTGTTTTTATACCCGTAAATTGTTAAAGCAAGGGACAAGCAATATGGACCTCAGCAATAAATATTAATGTATACATAAATATGCAGCTAATTCTATCATGCCCTCTAGTGGGACATGTGATGTATTGCAGCGTATCCTCCACCATCACTGTCAGACTGCGCAACATTGCCTGGTTCAATAGAAAAACCAGCTACAGCACATCTGCATGTATAGATATATATATATATATAGTATTCACATATTTATGTTTGTATATCTTACGGACTCTACCTTTTTGTTCTCTAGACACTTTGCTTTCTTGTCTTTGCTGCCTAAGAGGTCAGCTGTCCTTCTAGCAGTTAAAGAATAAAACAGGGGGAGAGCTATAAGTATTGCATGAAAGTATTATTTTTATATGTATATTCCTTTATTTTATAAACTGATTTGCTTGCAGAGGCAGCTGGAGCCAGGCATAGCCTTGCAAAGGGTGTGCATAAAGGGATGTTTAAAAAAAAAAAAAAAAAAAAAACTTCATTACATTGGCAGTGAATAGTTTGGCAATGAGGCCATTAACCAACATATCGACCATCACTTAATTTTATTTTGATACTTTTTTTCTGTTTGCCTTTTATTACACAGTGCACACAATCCTGTACAATTCTGATTGATACAATACAATGCTCCAGTAGTATGAAACAGCACTTATGACAGTTCTATATGCAAATAACTCTAAGATAGCCAGTGCATCACAAACCATCAAAAACTCATGTAGGAAATGAAGAAACAGTGAAAATAAGGATCTGTTGTGACCACACTAAAATTCTAACGATTGAACTAAGAGGCAACTGTGTAGCCGGTGTGCGGTTAACATACCGCCCATTGGGATCTCTGCTGTCTCAATACCGACGCCGGTGATCCCTAGTAGACAACAGTCCACTAACACTAATTAATCACAGGCTGTTTTCGTCTTTGATGGCTGAAAAATTGCTGCGTATACACAACACTTCTCAGTGTCCACGATACAATACATTTGAGGAGTATTCATCGACTGCTGAATGCAAGTCACGCTGGAGGTCACTTAGGGTCAGATGATAATACAGTAGGTTGTTGTTTGTGAAAAAATACTCTTTAAAACCTGTAAGTTCAACATGATGATTGAGGTAGGTTATCATGAAAGCATTCAACTGGGTTTCTGTTTGATTTCGAATGAACTTTTTATTTTATTTGAAAGAATGTTTTAACTTTTAATGCTTGAAGTTTTCAGAGGCATGCTAAAAGAAAACATAGTGGTAATTAATAATAAATAAATGGAAATGAGAAAGAAAAAAAAAAGAGAGGGGCGACCTAACACCTAGTCAACATTATATAAGAATCCTGTAATGTAGTGATTGCTGGGGATAAATGAATGTACAGTACGTCCTAGTGGTCCTTTCTGAGAATGGGGGCTGCATTAAAGCTGTTATCAGGCCATACATGTTTGATGCATCATTTAAACTTTAATACATAGAAAAAGATCTGTGCAGCAGTGTATGTGACATCTCCTGTTGGTTATAGCTACATGAGTGAAGGGAACATGTTACACATCTTATCATCTTAAACATGAGCACTGTGCTGAGGTTACAATGAGACATTTCTCAGCAGTGATGGTTCCTTGTTTAGCTGCAGATGGACCATTTACTGTACAACGTGACAGGATAACTTTGTACTTACTCAATGTTTAGTGGGAGTATCCAGGTTTCCCAGAGCAACACACATACTGTATACTGGAAATTAGATACAATTGTGACACAATATAAATAATAGTTTCATCCCATTACAATGTAACAACAGCAGTAGCTGGTATTGATGTGTAGTATGTAATGATTCAAAATACAATAAAGACAAATATAGGAAAAGGCTTTGCAGTGTATTTGGGGACATAATATCAAGAATGTCACTTTCTGTCATAATGACACAACAGAAATCAGTACTATACAGCAGCACTCCTATGAAATACATGCATCTGCTCCGGTGCCCTCCTAGGTAACCTCAGCCAGAGGTCCAAACGCAGGTGACTGTAGAGTGGCATGCAGATAAATCACACTTACATAGCAGGATAACGGATCAACGTTTAAAAGTTTAGTCATATTGTCAGATGACCCACCATAGGAAATAAATGTTTGTCTATGTAAAACTCACTCACAAGACTCGAACAACATATAAAGATATTTATTTATGACATTCAACTGTTAACGGTGAGATTAATTACCTTTTGGGACAGGTAGGCAGGTAGGAAAAACAACATATGAATATAAAATGGAATTCTATTAAATATTATACTGTAGGGATTGATTGCAGCAAAAGTCAAATTAAAGATTATAGCAAGAAAGAAATATATAACCATACTAAAAGTGTTGTCAAACAGATTTTCTGCTGACCAGAAACTTACCTGACAAATTCTGAAAGCAATTTACCTGCAAACGTTAGTGTTCAGGGAGTGAAACTATACAAAGTGTGAGTGGGATGGTCTATACAGACATAGGACACTATAGTTATCCATAAAGTAAGCAATAGCCATGGTCATAATGCCATTCTGTTACACTTTATACAGATGTAGCAGACTACACCTACCCAACATTACCTTACTGTATATGATCATAATGCAGTTCTGTTATATACTACACAATGGGCACTTGTCTACCCAACACAACCTGATCACTCAACTTGATTGTTATACAATTATGCTTTATACAGGAAGATAATACTACATTTACCCAACATTATATCACTGTATATGATCATAATACAATTCTATACTATACAAAGAACACTTGTCTATCCAACACAACCTAATCATTCAACATGATCATTATACAATTATGCTATATACATACAGATAACACTATATCTACCCAACATGACATAACCACTGTATATGATCATAATACAATTATATTACACACTATACAAAATGCCCTCAGCTACCCAATACAACCTGATCACTCAGGGCAACATTATCATAATACAATTCTATTACACTCTATACGGGCAGATGGCACTACATCTACCCAAAATGACATTATCAATGTATATGGTCATAATACTAGTCTATTACATACTATAGAAACAAACCATCTACCTAATACAACATGATCACTCAGGTCAACATGATCATAATACAATTCTATTACATTCTGTACAGAAAGACGAAGATACTCTCTGATCCCACAACATGATCACAATACAATTCTATTACATTCTGTACAGAAAGACGAAGATACTCTCTGATCCCACAACATGATCACATTACAATTCTGTTACATTCTGTACAGAAAGACGAAGATACTCTCTGATCCCACAACATGATCATAATACAATTCTATTACATTCTGTACAGAAAGACGAAGATACTCTCTGATCACGCAACATGATCATAATACAATTCTAATACACTCTACACAGACAGATGGCACTACATCTACCCAACATAACATTACCAATGTATATGGTCATAATACAGTTCTATTACATACATTACAAACTAGCTCCAACACAACCTGATCACTCAACTGATTATAATACAATCATATAACACTTTAGACACACTGCTGACAATCTATAACTCTCCGCCTAGACAGCTGGACATATTTAGAGTACAGCTCTTTAACATTATTTACAGACTAGAACACTAGACCTACCCAACGTGACCTGAGAATTAAGCATGCATATAACACAATTCTGTAGCATCCTAAATAGCTCTTTAAATAAATCTAAATATATACAGTATTCAGAAAAGGCTAATTATTCAATTAGATAAATATTTGTTTAATATTTTAAATACATCACTGTGAATGAAAATTACCCTATCGGACATGACTGGACCATTGTACATGTTCATAAAATAATTTGATTACACTATATACAAAATAGTACTCTCAATCTTTCCAACATAATTTTATTATTGGACGTGACAACCACAGTACAATTCTGTTACAGCCCATGAAGATATAGGATATTAGATATACCCAATAAAACCATGCCACTGGACATGATAATAATACAGTCTTATTATACTGCAGACCAAGAATAGTATGTACTGTAGAGCGTATGTGACCTGGGCACTATACATGAACATAACGCAATTATATTGTATTCTAAATAATCCCTCTAAATAATGACCTAATGTAGCACAATGGAAAAGACCTGCACTCAACAAACTATAGCAAGGACGGATATATTATTAGGAAATTAGACGATATAAATAGAATATCACTTAATTAACATTTTAATGAAAAAGACCGATAATTGGATGACTAGTAAAGTCTTGGACTATTCCTGAACATCAGGGACATTTACTGTACCAGTGAGTGCACAATTTGTAAGAAATTATAAGTCCTTCATCCAGGTGATGTAACCCCACAACGTCAGGTCATCCCTTGACTGGTGGAGTCCTGGGTAGTTTACACAACAGAAGTACATATATATGTAATGATTCTCCTCCCCTACGTGGAAGACAACATCTGGTTTAATAAAACTACAGGTATGTGAAATAAGTCATGCAAACTTTGAGGGTGTAGTATGGTATGCCGGCGGCCGGGATCCCGGTGGACAGCATACAATACTGAGTGCCGCGATCCCAACAGCCGGCATACTGAATACGGTATTCGTTCAGATGGTCGACCATGTTATGGTCGACAGTCATTAGGTCGACCACTGTTGGTCGACATTGACATGGACACATGGTCGACACATGAAAATGGTCGCCACATGAAAGGTCGACACATGAAAAGGTCGACATGAGATTTTTTAACTTTTTTGAGGGGGGGGGACTTTTCCATACTTTACGATCCACGTGGACTACGCTTGGAACGGTAATCTGTACCGAGCGAAGCGGTAGCAGAGCGAAGGCACCATGCCTGAAGCATGGCGAGCCATGCGAGGGGACACGGTACACTAATTGGGGTTCCCAGTCACTTTACGCAAAAAAAATGACACCATAAAAAGTTAGAAAACTCATGTCAACCTTTTCATGTGTCGACCATTTTCATGTGTCGACCATGTCAATGTTGACCAATAGTGGTCGACCTAATGACTGTCGACCATAACATGGTCGACCATTCATACCGGAACCACTAAATACCACCCAAACTTTGGCTGATGAGCAACATAACTAATATTTCACTATAACCAGGAGCTAAATGATCAGTTCAAATGTTCTCACCAATAATAAACACATTCTATTATTTAAAAAAAAAAAAGTTTTTGTGTATTTGTGGCACTTATGTCTACAGCAAGTGCAAGTTATAAATGAAAGGGTTTAAAAAACTATTACTGCTTGGTAAAATGAATTCTATTGTGTTTGATGTTTCTGTTTTATTTAACTAATACCATTGTCATTACAGTTTCAATGTTTCATTAAAAAATAGTATTTAGAGAATAAAAATTGCAACAACACAAAAAAAATCTGCAGCAACAAAAAGAGTACAAATCTTCCTCAGAGCTGTAGTTATACGTTGGCATGTACAAGGCAAATTTGTTGGCCACACAAGGCTGTTGTACACGGGATGTAGTTATGTGACTGGCGGTCAGAAGACCGGCACCTACATCCCGCCCCCTCACAATCCCTACAGTCACACCTGTTGTACACACAGTAACCTTTAGCAGATCGATTATCAAGTTTGAAAAGTATGAGGCAAAAAACATGTGATTATTTGTGCTGCATCCCCAAGGGCTAATGCGACCAGAGCCTTAAGTATATTTTTTTCTATTAAGTACTTTTACTATATGACTTTACCTATTTTTCATAATAGAATTTTAACTGTGACTTTAGTAGAATGTAAAAGAGGTACTTTAGGGTGAATCTGCTGCAGAACTACAACGGTGTGTCATTCTATTTCTTAGCATAGTCTTTCTACTAAAGGGCCTTTTTATTGTAGCACTTCACCCATTATTAAGGTGGCATAAATGATTTGACCTTTCTGCCTAGGTTCTGACTGTATTACACCATAAATATGATGAAAATAGTGATGTGACACAAGTGGATAGGTTCTGTTTATTGGGCTTATATAGTTACAGAGATCAAATGAATGCCTTTGCCATTATAAAAACACACACAAAAAGCTATTGGGTAAAAACCTTCATTTCTAACTTACCACCAGATCACACACACACACACACACACACACCTGTATATGCCTAGGCACTGTCGGACGGGGGCGTGGAGGGCCCACCGGGGGAATGCAGTGGTAGAGGCCCATGCTTAGGGGTGTGGCCAGCTGCCACAGAGGCTTGGCTAACCATGGTATGAGCCCCATGATAAATATATATAGTAAATACTGCTAGTGCATGCATGATAATGTACAAGATTAATAACTGCAATGCACTGTAGATAATATGTATAATGTACAATTCAAGTGCACAGTCTAGAACCTGATCCCTAGAGGAGGAGGTGTGCCCCCAGGCAGGGGGGCCCGCCGGTGATTTTCCCTGTACCCCTGTTGGTCAGTCCAACCCTATGCCTAGGCGTATCATAAGCAGCTCTAGAACACAGATCATTATTAATGTTTGAATGAAGGCCAAATGGCGCTATCATATTAAAACCAGTAATAAGCAACTGTAAAGTTCCCATTTATGTTTCCTGCACACATATCTATGGGCACAACCTGTTATAGCAAGTATACTTTTATTTACTGAAGGTGTAGGAACTGGTTATTACAGAAGTCAGTGATGTTTTTGGCAAGCCATGGGATCAGCTGCCTCTGGCAATACTCCTTTTGAATGGTGTTCCTATAGCCACCTAACATCTACTGTATATTCTATGAACGGTGTGCAGTGTTGTACAGAGGCCTTTTACCTGTCTCTCTTCATCTGTATAGCTTCATTTGTAATACAAACATAATGTAATTATTTAATTACATATTACAATGTACAATGAGACAAGATAATTAATGTGTAAGATTTAATAAAGAAGATAAATTGCAGAAAGTTCTTTGTGTCATTGTGTGCATGTTCTATCCACTATTCAATAGTATTTAAGTGAAAATAGAACATGGCTTAGCAGCAAGCATGGGCGGGCTGGCCAACAAAGGGTTATGTGCCCCCCAGGCCAGATTACATTTGGGCTGCACTCTGCCTTCCTCGGGACTAGCAGTGCAGCTTGAGATGGTTGCGGGGCATCATTTCTCAGCATGTGCGGCTATGTCATGAACTGGAGTGGGTACTGCATTAGTGGATGCTGATGTGGCCTATGTTTGCCGGTATCACTAATGGTATATTAGTTGTACAGGACTCCTGGGAATACTGTAATTGTTAGTGACACGGTGGCATTGCAGCTAGCAGGCCTGTCACTGTCAGACTCTTGCAAATGCCATCAGTGCCACCATTACTCCCCAGGTAAAATAAATTAAATGGAAGCCTCATTCATAACAGGAGGTTCCCATATTACTTAATATACCATGTATAAAGTGTGTATATAATATGTATTAAATAATATATAATGGTGTATTGTTCATGTATGTGTATGTATATGGATTTGTTAATTTGTGTGGTAAAAGATGTATAAAATAGTGTAAATGCAGGGAGGTAGGAACTGCTGTACATAATATAGAGGGACAGACTTCTTTTAGCAGTGATGCAGGGGTTAAATATACATTACATGGGGCACTGTGGAAGAAGCTGGGGAAGCTTCCAGAGTGTCCCCGTGCTCATAGAGTAAGGATTCACGTGGGCAGAGCGGGAAAACAAGGGGGGCCACGAGAGGCTGAAGGGGCCGCGTGCCACTAACGGGGAGAATATAAAAAGCGCTCCCCGTCGGCGGCACGGCAGACTGCTGTTCCCCCTGTGAGTGCGCACACCTGGATCTCCTGCCCCGCTGACAACTGCATATTGTCACTGCGGCCGGCGGAGTTCAGGTGATGTAGCCGGAGCAGGGCTGGCGGAGGAGCGCTGAAGGGCGGCGGGGCGAGTACTATTGATAGTACTCACCGCTGTGCCAGTGTTGCCGGGGACGCCTGCGGGATCCAGGAGGCCGGAGGGCTAAAAGACCCCGGCGCTGACGAGGGGAGGAGGTCCGGCGCTGGTCCAGGCGGAGGAGTGCTGAGAGAGAGGCTCGCTGCAGCAGCGCCAGCAGGACCCGGGAGGCGGCGAGTACAGAAGTGTCCCTGAGGCTGACAAGGGCAGAGGAGGGCTGGCACCAGCGGAAGAGACGGCCCATACCAACCAGGGAAGCTACTCTGGTTGCTAAAGCAGAGCAGTGTCAGCGCTGACAAAGAGGGATCCCAGCCTACCTAACACCGAATCATAGAAATGAGGAGGAGTCGGGGGAGCGCTCAGTTCAGCAACAGTACGACTGAAGCGTGAGTGACAAACAAATCACCCTGCACACCTAAGCTAAGCACAGGAACATCAGCGCTAGACAGCATTAGCCCCAATTTAAGTAGAGAACATATACATAATGTGCTCAGTGTGAACTTTATTTTGCATCACTAAAAGTGGGAAGGAGAGTTAGAGACATTTTATTATCATATGTGTGGACAGTAGTTAAGTAGTCTCCTGCAGCTGTTAACTTTAACTGTAACTTGATGCCCAGAGAGGTTAACAGGACCTGAAACAATAACATTATACATCATAATACGGGGACATTAAGTGAAAGACGAACACTATTTATAACATGTCATTCGGGCTCGAGTGCTAACAGCCTCTTAATCTAATGGTGCCATATATATATATATATATATATATATATATATATATATATACAACGATTCTATTCCATACAGCGGCACTCATGGAATAGAATCGTTGTTTACATGATGTTTCAGAAGGCACCGGAGCACTTTACCGTCTGGTAGGCGAGTGCCAATCCGTCACAGCAACATATATATATATATATATATATATATATATATATATATATATATTCCCGAAGTCCTAGGCAGCGGCGCACCCAGGGGGGGTTTCCGAGCACCCAGAAACCCCCTCCACCAAAAAATTTTTATTTTTTTTGCTGCTTGAGTATTATTAATGGCTGTCTAACGTCCTCTGCAGCCTGCTGTCTTCCTGGTGGCACTTGTAAGTGCTTAAAAAAAGTTTACTTTATTTTAATTATAGTACATACAGTATATATCCATGTGCATGCATATATATATACACATGTATATACATACATATAAACACACACACACACATGATATACAGTAGCGGATCTTGCCACGGGCAAGCAGGACTTTTGCCCGGGGTGCCGCCTTCCGGAGGGCGCCGGCGCCATCCGGAGGGCGCCGCACCATGGCAAGATTCGCTGCTGCTGTGCCCCCCGCTGCCCGGTCTGTCCCGCTGCCCCCCGCTGTGAAGAGGACCTTTGCTGTGCGGTGCGCGATGACGTCATCGCGCACCGCACATCATTTCAGCGGCGCTCATACTGTACAGGGGACGTAACTGACCACGCCCCCTGTATGAAGCCACGCCCCCATTGCCTGCCCGGGGCGCTGCAAGCGCTCCAACCGGCCCTGATGATAGATATATATATATATATATACACACATGTGTATATATACACGTATATATATATATATATATATATATATATATATATATATATATACACACACATGTTTAATATGCTATGTATATGAGTGTGTATATATATATATATATAATATGTGTATATACGGGTGTAGTATGGTATGCCGGTGCTGGGAGCCCGACCGCCGGCATACCGACTGCGTGGCGAGCACAAATGAGCCCCTTTCGGGCTCGGTGGCACGCTATTTATTCTCCCTTCAGGAGGGTCGTGGACCCCCACGAGGGAGAAAATCTGTCGGTATGCCGGCTGACGGGATTCCGGCGCCAGTATACTGTGCGCCGGTATCCCGATAGTTGGTATACTGAAGACCACCCGTATATACGGTGTATATATATATATATATATAATAAGATTTTACTTACTGGTAAATCTATTTCTCGTAGTCCGTAGTGGATGCTGGGGACTCCGTAAGGACCATGGGGATAGACGGGCTCCGCAGGAGACATGGGCACTTTAAGAAAGAATTTAGTTCCTGGTGTGCACCGGCTCCTCCCTCTATGTCCCTCCTCCAGACCTCAGTTAGAGAAACTGTGCCCAGAGGAGCTGACAGTACAAGGAAAGGACTTTGGTAATCCAGGGCAAGATTCATACCAGCCACACCAATCACACCAACCGTATAACATGTGATAACAACCCAGTTAACAGTATGACAAATAACAGAGCATCAGGTCATGCCCGATGCAACAATAACTTAACCCTTATTGAAGCAATAACTATATACAAGTATTGCAAAAGCACTCCGCACTTGGGACGGGCGCCCAGCATCCACTACGGACTACGAGAAATAGATTTACCGGTAAGTAAAATCTTATTTTCTCTAACGTCCTAGTGGATGCTGGGGACTCCGTAAGGACCATGGGGATTATACCAAAGCTCCCAAACGGGCGGCAGAGTGCGGATGACTCTGCAGCACCGATTGAGCAAACGAGGTCCTCCTCAGCCAGGGTATCAAACTTGTAGAACTTTGCAAAAGTGTTTGAACCTGACCAAGTAGCAGCTCAGCATAGCTGTAATGCCGAGACCCCTCGGGCAGCCGCCCAAGAAGAGCCCACCTTCCAAGTGGAATGGGCCTTAACCGATTTAGGTAACAGCAATCCAGCCGTAGAATGAGCCTGCTGAATCGTGTTACAGATCCAGCGAGCAATAGTTTGCTTTGAAGCAGGAGCACCAATCTTGTTGGATGTATACAGGACAAACAGCGACTCCGTTTTCCTGACTCTAGCCGTTCTGGCCACATAAATTTTCAAAGCCCTGACCACATCAAGTAACTCGGAATCCTCCAAGTCACGTGTAGCCACAGGCACCACAATAGGTTGGTTCATATGAAAAGATGACACCACTTTTGGCAGAAATTGTGGACGGGTCCGCAATTCCGCTCTATCCATATGGAAAACCAGATAGGGGCTTTTATGTGACAAAGCCGCTAATTCTGACACACGCCTAGCCGAAGCCAAGGCTAATAACATGACCACCTTCCACGTGAGATATTTTAACTCCACCGTTTTAAGTGGTTCAGACCAGTGTGACTTTAGGAAGCTTAACACCACGTTAAGATCCCAAGGCGCCACCGGAGGCACAAAAGGAGGCTGAATATGCAGCACTCCTTTTACAAACGTCTGAACTTCTGGTAGAGAAGCCAACTCTTTTTGAAAGAAAATGGATAGGGACGAAATCTGGACCTTAATGGAGCCCAATTTTAGGCCCAAATTCACTCCGGACTGTAGGAAGTGAAGAAAACGGCCCAGCTGGAATTCTTCCATAGGAGCATTCCTGGCCTCACACCAAGAAACATATTTTCGCCATATACGGTGATAATGTTTAGATGTCACGTCCTTCCTAGCCTTTAAAAGCGTAGGAATTACCTCATCCGGAATGCCTTTCTCTGCTAGGATCCGGCGTTCAACCGCCATGCCGTCAAACGCAGCCGCGGTAAGTCTTGGAACAGACAGGGCCCCTGTTGCAACAGGTCCTGTCTTAGAGGAAGAGGCCACGGGTCTTCTGTGAGCATTTCTTGCAAATCTGGATACCAAGTCCTTCGTGGCCAATCTGGAACAATGAGGATTGTTCTCACTCCTCTTTGTCTTATTATCCTCAGCACCTTGGGTATGAGAGGAAGAGGAGGAAATACATAGACTGACTGGAACACCCACGGTGTCACCAGGGCGTCTACAGCTACTGCCTGAGGGTCTCTTGACCTGGCGCAATACCGCTGTAGCTTTTTGTTGAGGCGGGATGCCATCATGTCCACCTGTGGCAGTTCCCACCGACTTGTAATCTGTGTGAAGACTTCCTGATAAAGTCCCCACTCTCCCGGGTGGAGGTCGTGTCTGCTGAGGAAGTCTGCTTCCCAGTTGTCCACTCCCGGAATGAACACTGCTGACAGTGCGCTTACATGATTCTCCGCCCAGCGAAGAATTCTGGCGGCTTCCGCCATCGCCACTCTGCTCCTTGTGCCGCCTTGGCGGTTTACATGAGCCACTGCGGTGATGTTGTCTGACTGGATCAGAACCGGTTGGTCGCAAAGCAAGGTCTCCGCTTGACGCAGGGCGTTGTATATGGCCCTTAGTTCCAGGATGTTGATGTGAAGGCAAGTCTCTTGACTTGACCACAGAACTTGGAATGGGATCCGGACCACTTGTCCAGTAAGTCCCATTGGAAAGTCCTCGCAAGGAACCTGCCGAAGGGAATGGCCTCGTATGATGCCACCATCTTTCCCAGGACTCGAGTGCAGTGATGCACTGACACCTGTTTTGGTTTTAATAGGTTCCTGACCAGGGTCATGAGTTCCTGAGCTTTTTCTATCGGGAGATAAACCCTTTTCTGGTCTGTGTCCAGAATCATGCCCAGGAAAGGCAGACGAGTCGTAGGAACCAACTGCGACTTTGGAATATTGAGAATCCAGCCGTGTTGCCCTAACACTTCCAGAGAAAGTGATACGCTGTTCAGCAACTGCTCTCTTGATCTCGCTTCTATGAGGAGATCGTCCACGTACGGGATAATTGTGACACCTTGCTTCCGCAGGAGCACCATCATTTCCGCCATTACCTTGGTGAAAATTCTCGGTGTCGTGGAGAGACCAAACGGCAACGTCTGAAATTGGTAATGACAATCCTGTTCCACAAATCTGAGGTACGCCTGATGAGGTGGATAAATGGGGACATGAAGGTATGCATCCTTTATGTCCAGAGACACCATAAAATCCCCCCCTTCCAGGCTTGCGATGACCGCTCTTAGCGATTCCATCTTGAACTTGAACCTTTTCAGGTATAGGTTCAGGGATTTTAAATTCAATATGGGTCTGACCGAACCGTCCGGTTTCGGGACTACAAACAAGGTTGAATAATAACCCCTTCCCTGTTGAAGGAGGGGAACCTTGACCACCACCTGTTGAAGATACAATTTGTGAATTGCATTTAACACTATTTCCCTCTCTTGGGGGGAAGGTGGTAGGGCCGATTTGAAAAATCGGTGAGGGGGCATCTCTTCGAATTCCAGCTTGTATCCCTGAGACACAATTTCTATTGCCCAGGGATCCACCTGGGAGTGAACCCACATGTGGCTGAAATTTCGAAGACGTGCCCCCACCGGGCCTAGCTCCGCCAGTGGAGCCCCAGCATCATGCGCTGGATTTTGTAGAGGCCGGGGAGGACTTCTGTTTCTGGGAACTAGCTGTGTTGTGCAGCTTCTTTCCTCTGCCCCTACCTCTGGCAAGAAAGGACGCACCTCGGACTTTCTTGTTCCTTTGTGCTCGAAAGGACTGCATTTGATAATGCGGTGCTCTCTTAGGCTGTGAGGGAATATAAGGCAAAAAATTTGACTTTCCAGCTGTAGCTGTGGAGACCAGGTCCGAGAGACCCTCCCCGAACAATTCCTCACCCTTGTAAGGTAAAACCTCCATATGACTTTTTGAGTCGGCATCACCTGTCCATTGCCGAGTCCACAGGACCCTTCTGGCAGAAATCGACATAGCGTTTATTCTAGAACCCAGTAGACTAATGTCTCTTTGAGCATCTCTCATATATAGAACAGCGTCTTTAATATGCCCCAGGGTCAATAATATAGTATCCTTATCTAGGGTATCAATTTCCTCAGATAAGGTATCCGTCCATACCGCTACAGCACTGCACACCCAGGCCGACGCAATTGCCGGTCTTAGTAAGGTACCCGAATGTGTATAAATGGACTTCAGGGTAACCTCCTGTTTGCGATCAGCAGGATCTTTTAGGGTAGCCGTATCCTGGGACGGCAGGGCTACCTTCTTGGATAAGCATGTTAAAGCTTTGTCCACCCTAGGGGAGGATTCCCATCGTAACCTGTCCGTTGGCGGGAAAGGATACGCCATAAGAATCCGTTTGGAAATCTGCAGTTTTTTATCTGGAGATTCCCAAGCCTTTTCACATAACTCATTCAGTTTGTGTAAGGGGGGAAAAGTTACCTCAGGCTTCTTTCCCTTATACATATGCACCCTCTTGTCAGGGACAGGGGTTTCCTCTGTGATGTGCAAAACATCCTTAATTGCTATAATCATATATCGGATGGATTTAGCCAATTTTGGCTGTAACTTTGCATCATCGTAATCGACACTGGAGTCAGAATCCATGTCGGTATCTGTGTCAACAATTTGGGATAGTGGGCGCTTATGAGACCTTGACGGTCTCTGCGACATAAGATCAGGCACGGGTTGAGACCCTGACTGTCCCGAGGCTTCAGCCTTGTCTAATCTTTTATGCAAGTTATTAACATTATCATTTAAAACCTTCCACATATCCATCAATCAGGTGTCGGCGCCGTCGGCGGAGACACCACAGTCATTTGTTCCCGCTCCTCTCCCACATAGCCTTCCTCATCAGACATGTCGACACAAGTGTACCGACACACCACACACACAGGGAATGTCCTTTCTGAAGACAGTTCCCCCACAAGGCCCTTTGGAGAGACAGAGAAAGAGTATGCCAGCACACACCCCAGCGATATAAATCCCAGGAATAACACAGTAACTTAATGTTAACCCAGTAGCTGCTGTTTATATCTTTTTTGGGCCTAATTATGTGCCCCCCCCCCCCCCTCTCTTTTCAACCCTCTTCTACCGTGTATCTGCAGGGGAGAGCCTGGGGAGCTTCCTCTCAGCGGTGCTGTGGATAAAAAATGGCGCTGGTGAGTGCTGAGGGAGAAGCCCCGCCCCCTCGGCGGCGGGCTTCTGTCCCGCTTAAATTGTAATTTTTGGCGGGGGCTCTTACATATATACAGTGCCCAGCTGTATATATGTGGACTTTTGCCAATATGAGGTCCCAAATGTTGCCCAGGGCGCCCCCCCTGCGCCCTGCACCCTTACAGTGACCGGAGTATGTGTAGGTGTGTGGAGCAATGGCGCACAGCTGCAGTGCTGTGCGTTACCTCCAGTGAAGATCACGAAGTCTTCTGCCGCCTGTGAAGTCTTCTTTGCTTCCCATACTCACCCGGCTTCTGTCTTCCGGCTCTGCAAGGGGGACATGGCGCGGCTCTGGGACCGGACGGCGAGGGTGAGATCCTGCGTACCGATCCCTCTGGAGCTAATGGTGTCCAGTAACCTAAGAAGCAGGACCTAGCTTCAGAGAGTAGGGCTGCTCCTCTCCCCTCTATCCCACGATGCAGGGAGTCTGTTGCCAGCAGATCTCCCTGAAAATAAAAAACCTAACAAAATACTTTCTATCAGCAAACTCAGGAGAGCTCACTGAAAAGCACCCAGCTCCTCTGGGCACAGTATCAAACTGAGGTCTGGAGGAGGGGCATATAGGGAGGAGCCAGTGCACACCAGGAACTAAATTCTTTCTTAAAGTGCCCATGTCTCCCGCGGTTAATAAGAGCTAACCATAGATTAACCCCTTCATATACACACAGAGTAAAAACCACAGCACTCACCGCACCAGAAGCAGTTTACTTTGGTGAGTGCTGGGTTCTCTGTTTGTATTTATTAGAGCGATGTGGTCATGGGCTACATGCACCCCGCCCTGTGAGTGGTAAGTACAGCTGTGTACCCCGCTTCTGTGGTGGAGAGTGCAGTGTTACATGCACCCCACCCTGTGAGTGGTAAGTGCATAGCTGTGCCCCGCTTCTGGTGCGGTGAGTGCTGTGGTTTTTACTCTGTGTGTATATGAAGGGGTTAATCTATGGTTAGCTCTTATTAACCGTGGCCACTAGCTTTCTCATGCACCCCTGTGTGGACTTTATTATCCTGAACCTGTCTCAGCTGTTTTTTAGCACTCATCTTTGAGCCAGTGCAATAGGTGACTAGTGTGCCTTTAAAAGCCATAAAGTCTGTGGCAGGTACACATTACATCTAGCAGGCAGATGATGCAGCAGTGTGGTAGTCAGGTTTTAAGACTCTGTGATAGTGTAGGACCTGTATGAAGGTGGGGTACCTTGAATCGGTATACAGGCTTCCGTGCATTGGCCAATCCACCAACTAAACCCCCATCATTTATTTATTGAATTGTTGAGGATAAGTGAGTTTACTTTGGTGAGTGCTGGGTTCTCTGTTTGTATATATATATGTATGTATGTGTATGTATATATATATATATATATATATATAATGTGTGTAAAATCTATCTCCAAATGGAGCGGCACTCCTCTCTCCCACTGGCAGCTGCTTCGGTGCCATCCAGATTAGTGTAGATATGCTCCAATTCAAACAGGCAGCGGCACTACTCGGAGACCTTGGCAGAGGGGTAATTATTTTCCGTAATGTTACTATGTCACCATTTTTTTATACAGTTGAAAACTATTTAAAGGTCTCTGAGTGCCGCTGCCTGTTTGAATTGGAACATATATATATATATTTATTTTTTATTTTTTGAATTAAGCAGAAAAGTCCTGCACTCCACTTAAGCTTTTGCATGTACAGTACCTGGGTGCCCTCCCTGGAATTGTCAATTGCAAACATTCTCCTGTACCTATGGGAGGGTGTAGTATGGTATGCCGGCGGTCGGGCTCCCGGCGACCAGCATACCGGCGCCAGGAGCCCGACCGCCGGCATACCGACAGTGTGGCGAGCGCAAATGAGCCCCTTGCGGGCTCGCTGCGCTCGCCACTCTTCGGGCATGGTGGCGCGCTACGCGCACCACGCTATTTTATTCTCCCTCCAGGGGGGTCGTGGACCCCCACGAGGGAGAATAAGTGTCGGTATGCCGGCTGTCGGGATTCCGGCGCCAGTATACTGAGCGCCGGGATCCCGACAGCCGGCATACTGAAGATCACCCCTATGGGAGGCACTCCATGGAGTTCAAAGAAGTATGCACATATGCAGAGACAGCTTTTCAACATTTCAGATGCTTTAATATTGCATCTTTCAACAAAAGATGCAATAATACAGATGCAATATTAAAGCATCTGAAACGTAGTAATCTATTTGTGCGTGTCTGCATACTTTTTGTAATCCATAGAGTCCCACCCATAAGTACAGGAGTATACAGTATCTATCACGATCTCCCTAATTATAACCCGGCCTTTACCTGAATACCTTAACCCAAACTGATAAACCAACCTTAATATCCTATCCCTGATACTTTAACCCCATCCCCCAAACTAACCCTAATACCCTAACTGAAAGTATGAAACCACTAAAACAACCCTATAACCTATCCGTAATATCCTAACCCAATCCAGTTAACTAACCCTAATATCCTTACCCCTAACCTATCCCGTATACTCTGGGTCCTAACCATAAAGGGCAGACTGGATAGGCCATATGGCTCTTATCTGAGGAAAATATTCTTTGGTGTGGCTCTAAAGGCCCATACATATTAGACGATGTTGCTCTGTGAGCGACGTCATCTAATGTTTCCCCTCCCGGGCTGGCCGGCCGGTCGGCGGCCGACTGTACACACTGAGCGATATGACCGCTCATATCGCTCAGTGATGTCATGCCTCCGCCATCCCGTGGACGACAGTCCAGATCCTGCATGCATGCCCTACAGACAGCGACGATCGTTGCCGACCCGCGGGGCCGCGCATCGGTCGTCGCTGGCGGCATACACACTTGCCGATAAACTGAGTGACGTCGCTCAGGGAGGGGGAAAATGAGCGACGTCGCTCATGTTATCGGCAAGTGTGTATGGACCTTAAGTCACGGTTATCAGTTGTCAATAGCTAGCACAGTTGTTGCTGTGGAACTTGTAAGATGCCACCTCCGCACTTTTTAACATTTCAGCTGAGGGGCTGGCTACTGGGGGAATGATGGGAAGGGGAGGGGGGGGGGGGGGGCGCAGAAGTTTTGCCTAGGGTGCTGAGGAACCTTGCACCGGCCCTGGGGTAAGGGTTACATCTATGAACGGTGTGCAGTGTTGTACAAAGGCCTTTTACCTGTCTCTCTTCATCTGTATAGCTTCATTTGTAATGCAAACATAATGTCATTATTTAGTTACATATTACAATGTACAAAGAGACAAGATAAATAATGTGTAAGATTTAATAAAGAAGATAAATTGCAGAAAGTTCTTTGTGTCATTGTGTGCATGTTCTATCCACTATTCAATAGTATTTAAGTGAAAATAGAACATGGCTTAGCAGCAAGCATGGGCGGGCTGGCCAACAAAGGGTTATGTGCCCCCCAGGCCAGATTACATTTGGGCTGCACTCTGCCTTCCTGGGGACTAGCAGTGCAGCTTGAGATGGTTGCGGGGCATCATTTCTCAGCATGTGCGGCTATGTCATGAACTGGAGTGGGTACTGCATTAGTGGATGCTGATGTGGCCTATGTTTGCCGGTATCACTAATGGTATATTAGTTGTACAGGACTCCTGGGAATACTGTAATTGTTAGTGACACGGTGGCATTGTAGCTAGCAGGCCTGTCACTGTCAGACTCTTGCAAATGCCATCAGTGCCACCATTACTCCCCTGGTAAAATAAATTAAATGGAAGCCTCATTCATAACAGGAGGTTCCCATATTACTTAATATACAAATGAGTGAATCTTTACTTGCACCAGGCAATCTTAGATTTGATAACTGGTTCCAGCAGAAATTACAGCATGCTAGGAGGCTACAGTAGCACCTGTGTAGTTTTCAAGAGGCTCAGTTTTTTAATGCTTCTGTCCTGGTAATAATATCTGATGATAGTGTTAGCTGAACAGGTAGTACCATCGCGATGCTTGATAAATAGCCTACAACATCAGGGATTATTGCTGAACAGCGGCGGTGGCTGCTACATGCTCCTATTGCATTGGGTGGGGGGTACTACCTCCTGTATCACCCATACAAACTGTAACTTTCATCTATACTCCCCCTAGTGGTAGTAACTGGTACTACCATCTAAACTACCCGCACAAACTTACTTCCATTCCATCTATACTCCCCCCACTGCTACTAGCATCTATACTACGCACACTGGATACTACTATCTAAACTACCCCCTAGTCAAGTGGTACTAACATCTATACTACGCACACTGGTACTATCGTCTAAATTACCCAAACAAACTTACTTTAATCTATACTCCCCCCCACTGCTGCTGTACTAACATCTATACTACGCACACTGGTACTACCATCTAAACTACCCACACAAACTTACTTTCTTCTATACTCCCCCCCACACTGCTACTGTACTAACATCTATACTACGCACACCGGTATTATCGCCTAAACTACCCAAACAAACTTACTTTCATCTCACTGCTACTGTACTAACATCTATACTACGCACACTGGTACCATCTAAACTACCCACACAAACTTACTTTCATCTGTACTCCCCCCCCCCCCCCCCCCTTCCCCCCCAGTGGTGCTAACATCTATACTACGCACACTGGTACTACCATCTAAACTACCCACACAAACTTACTTTCATCTGTACTCCCCCCCCCCCCCCCCCCCCCCCCCCCAGTGGTACTAACATCTATACTACGCACACTGGTACTACCATCTAAACTACCCACACAAACTTACTTTCATCTATACTCCCCCCACTGCTACTGTACTAACATCTATACTACGCACACTGGTACTAACATCTAAACTACCCACACAAACTTGCTTTCATCTATACTCCCCCCAGTGGTACTAACATCTATACTACTCACATTGGTACTACCATCTAAACTACCTACACAAACTTACTTTCATCTATACTCCCCCCCCTGCTACTAACATCTATACTATGCACACTGCTACTACCAGTAAACTCAGGGCCAGCCCGAGCCTGATTTTTTTTTGGTAAGCAGATATGGGCCCTCATTCCGAGTTGTTCGCTCGCAAGCTGCTTTTAGCATCATTGCACACGCTAAGCCGCCGCCTACTGGGAGTGAATCTTAGCTTAGCAAAATTGCGAACGAAAGATTCTCAAAATTGCGAATAGAAATTTCTAAGCAGTTTCTGAGTAGCTCGACACTTACTCTGCCACTGCGATCAGTTCAGTCAGTTTCGTTCCTGGTTTGACGTCACAAACACACCCAGCGTTCGCCCAGACACTCCCCCGTTTCTCCAGCCACTCCCGCGTTTTTCCTAGAAACGGCAGCGTTTTTTCACACACTCCCAGAAAACGGACAGTTTCCGCCCAGAAACACCCACTTCCTGTCAATCACACAACGATCACCAGAACGAAGAAAAAACCTCGTAATGCCGTGAGTAAAATACCAAACTTCTTAGCAAATTTACTTGGCGCAGCCGCAGTGCGAACATTGCGCATGCACAGTTTGCGGAAAATCGCTGCGATGCGATGAAAAAGAACGAGCGAACAACTCGGAATGAGGGCCATAGATTTTGGTGACCGTTGGTGGAATAAACGCTCGTATATTTACATAACTGTCATTTACTTGGTGTGTGAAATATTGGGAGTAAAAGTAATAATGTAACAATGACACAAGAGAATCTGTAGATCAAAGAAAAAATAATAAAACCCATAAGATTCACATGAAAAAACATCCCCTTATTCACGTTACACCGCAGTAGTGCCCCTTGTATACATTACACCACAGTAGAGACCCTTATATACATTACACCACAGTACAGCCGATTATACGTTACACTGAAGAAGATGCACTTATACACATTATGCCATGGTAGAGCCCAGGGCCGGCTCTAGGCATGTTCGAATAGAGCGGCCGCGCAGGGCGCCACCCTTAAGGGGCGCCGCGCGCTGGCGCCGCCATATTCGAACATGGAGCCGGCCCTGTGCACTGCAGCATCGTGTGTGACTTGAGTGCGCTATACGCGCTGAGCGGCGCCGGTGTCTAACGTCAGACGCCGGCGCCGCGCAGCGCGCACAGCGCACTCAAGAGGCTTCCTGGCTGCCCGCCCACACCCGGCCTGCACTGCACCCGCCCGCACATCCGCACCCCCGCACAGCAGTACTCCTCCCCCTCCAACGCCGCAGGTATTTGGGGGGGGGGTGAGTGAATTTATGGCACTGTGGGGGCATTTATCTGGCACTGTAGGGACTTTTATCTGGCACTGTGGGGACATTTATCTGGCACTGTGGGGGCATTTATCTGGCACTGTGGGGACATTTATCTGGCACTGTGGGGACATTTATCTGGCACTGTGGGGACATTTATCTGGCACTGTGGGGACATTTATTTGGCACTGTGGGGACATTTATCTGGCACTGTGGGGACATTTATCTGGCACTGTGGGGGCATTTATCTGGCACTGTGGGGGCATTTATCTGGCACTGGGGGCATTTATGTAGCACTGTGGGGTCATATCTGGCACTGTGGGGGCATTTATGTAGCACTGTGGGGGCATTTATCTGACACTGTGGGGGCATTTATCTGGCACTGTGGGGGCTTTTCTGTATCTACATATCTGGCACTGTGTGGCCATTTATGTATCTGGCATTGCTGGGGGGCATGTCATGTGTTGCTGGCACTGCTGGGGGGCATGTCATGTGTAGCTGACACGGCTGGGGAGCATATCCTGTTACGTTCCCGCTAGGCGTCTGTGGCTAGGCAATGTGTCTAACGTGCTCTGCCTGGCGCAAAGTGTCTAACGTGCTCTGCCTGGCGCAAAGTGTCTAACGTGCTCTGCCTGGCGCAAAGTGTCTAGGAGGTTCTACCTGGTGCAGTGTGTATTAACTGCACTACTGTGTGGTGTAAAGCGAATTGCCACTATTATGTGGCCACGCACCTTCCCCACGAAGCAACGCCCCTGTCCATGCTTTGCCATGTAGGTAGATGAGCAACAAGCATTACAGTATGTACATCATTTTGCCCTCCTAACTTAAAAATGTGCCCTCCCTGCCCTAAAAAGTGAACACTATCGTGTAGCTGGCACTGCTGGGGGGCATATTGTGTGTAGCTGGCACTGCTGGGGGGCATATCATGTCTATCTGGCACTGCACATTGTGTATCTGGCACTATACTGGAGACATTATGTGTATCTGACACTATACTGGAGACTCTAGTTAACCTCTTGCGCTATTAAATTAAAGGTAACATGACTTGAGAACACTTAATTAATGATTGAAATAGATTTAATATCCGTAAAATAAATTATAAACAATAAACATAAAAATAAATAGTTATGTATGCGCATACACATAAAAAGATAAATACTATACTTTACTAATTAGGCATAAGAGGTGGATCATATAATTAATTGTGACCATATATGACTAATCAATATTCATACGTTGACAGTGTCCTTTATTTGGTATTTTCACCATGAAGCAGTCCCATTAGTTATGCTCATAGAAATGAGATTAGGTGTGTACCAAGTAGGTAAATCGAACCACTATATCAGTTGTAAATGGTCCTTTTATACATGGAGAAATCTCCAAACAGCACGGAGAAGATAAATGTCACCTGGGGTTTGGTGCACAGCAAGCACCTATGTAGAACTCCCGGTTATCACTGTCCGTGAATGGTGTACTCCGTCTTCTGCTGTGTCAGGTCATCACACACACCTTACTTCGCATTAGGGGATGGAGGTTGTATCCGGCTCCCGGAGCTTTGCGCACTGCAGGCGCTGATATGATGATTCTGCTCCCGTCCTCAAGCCGCCGTATATAGCGCGTCCTCCCGTCTCCCGCTTATCGGTCTCAGGCAGTGTTGTATATCAATAAGACCTACTGTCAAACGTCCGTTAGGTCACACAGGGCTCCTTCTCTGACGCGTTTCGCTTCTAATTGAAGCTTCCTCATAGAGTAATGATTTTTAGACAATAGAGCCCTTTTTATATATAGCAGCCTCAATTCAATTGGTGCAATCATCCACCTAAAATAGTAACACCTGTCTAAGATCCACCTCCTGATCCACCTCTTAGCTCACCTGTTCTTTAATTAAAAGATTCACATTAACCTTTCATCTGCCCGTCTGTCTATAAACACATCTTTCAGAAATAGCAGGATAATAATCAATATACAATCACATAAATATTATCTCTAAGCATAGTAAAATATCCTATTTTTGTTCAATAATTCATCATAATCATGGTAATAGTAAAATATATAAAAAAGAGAATATATATAAACAAGAAAAAAAAAATAATAATAATAAAAAATAAAAAATAATAAAAATATATGTATATAAGTCATTCGGGAATCGAACTGGGTACTCTAGCTATATGTAGTAGGGACACTATTAATTTTTTGGATCTCACTATCTCCTCTGAGGGCGGACAGATTATTACAAAAAATTATAAAAAATCTGTTGATACAAATAATTTTTTACATTATTCCAGTAACCATTATAAGCCTTGGTTAAAAAATGTGCCGTTTAGTCAATTTAGTCGATTACGTAGGAATTGTTCCTCAGTAAGGGACTATAGAACTCAAGCAGATAATATGGCTAAGGACTTCATGGATAGAGGCTATCCCAAAGCCCTAGTGAAAACAGCTCATACAAAAATAGAGAAGACAGACAGGGAACACTTAATAAGTTTAAAGGAGAAACCCCATATATCTGATACTAATAATAAGGGTGATGTAATTAAAATATGTTATCTGTCGAAATACAACAGTCAATCACACGAAATTAAGAAAGTATTAAAAAATAATTTTAAAATCCTATAACAGGATTCCATATTACAATCAGCAATCACAGAGACCCCTAGAATTATATTTAAGAAAAATAAGAATCTAAAAAACTTACTAGCGCCTAGTATGTTGAAAAGAAAAAAGGAAATTAAAGCAGTAGGTTCCGTTGGTAATTCATGGTTAACAACCCCTATACTAGGTTGCTATAAATGCGGAAAAAACCGCTGTATTACATGCGGGTTTATATCCAATAGGGTCCAGAATATTGAATCCAACACTACAAAAGAGAAATTCGAGATACGTGAATTTATCAATTGTGATACCACATACTGCGTCTACGTGCTGCAGTGCCCTTGTGGCCTGCAGTACGTAGGTCGCACTACTCGTTCAATTAAAATTAGGTTTAGAGAACACAGACTAAATATTCTCAAACAATATTCTAACCATAGTGTGTCTCAACACTTTTCTAATGTTCATCAAGGTAAGATAGATGGGTTAATTATGACAGGGGTTCAACATGTGAAGACCACCATTCGTGGGGGTGACAGGTACCGCAAGTTGTGCGAGAAAGAAGCCCTATGGATATTCCAATTAAGAACATTGGCCCCTGCAGGGTTGAATGAGTGCATAGATTTTGAATCATTTGCCAACTAAGGACTGTCTGGAACCCTCTTGGAAATGTGTAGGGAGTGGTGGTCTAGCAGTTACAGGCCATTCCCAGAGTGCACATTTGAAGAGAAGACCGACCATCCTTATATTGGAAGACATTCATAAAGAAAAAATAAAAATAAAAATAAAGATAAAAGTAAAAATAAAAATATAAATTAAGATTTAATAATAAAAATTAGACAGTATGTGTTGAGCTTGTTTTAAAATAAGTAGAGTGGTTAGTCTGTATTAGAGTAAAAAAACACCTCTGTTTCATTATATAAATGTAAACTTATAGAATATGGGTATAAGAATGCTCCCTTAAATTTGGGGTCATAGAAGCATTATCATCTGTATTATTAAAAACGAAGAAATTTATTTAGAAGTAAAACAGTCTGGAGGTAGATTATCAGGTTACCATAGTTAGACTAACTAGTTTAATTAGTTCGAGGTCCGGACGAAATAAGACTTAATGTGATGTGATAAGATTGCCCCATATTTTATGTGTATATATTTTTTGGTGTGCAGGCAAATATAATATATGCATTTTTATAGTGTACGCAATAAAGATTGTATTTGACTAAAGGATGAAACATTGACAGATGGAATAGTTGCTTGAGATTCTCCATATAGTTGTATTGTTTACCATCTCTATATATGCATATAAAAATGTAACATTCTATCAAGTAGCTACATAGCCTGGAGGTAGAGTCTTGGTTTACTATAGCTAGAGTACCCAGTTCGATTCCCGAATGACTTATATACATATATTTTTATTATTTTTTATTTTTTATTATTATTATTATTTTTTTCTTGTTTATATATATTCTCTTTTTTATATATTTTACTATTACCATGATTATGATGAATTATTGAACAAAAATAGGATATTTTACTATGCTTAGAGATAATATTTATGTGATTGTATATTGATTATTATCCTGCTATTTCTGAAAGATGTGTTTATAGACAGACGGGCAGATGAAAGGTTAATGTGAATCTTTTAATTAAAGAACAGGTGAGCTAAGAGGTGGATCAGGAGGTGGATCTTAGACAGGTGTTACTATTTTAGGTGGATGATTGCACCAATTGAATTGAGGCTGCTATATATAAAAAGGGCTCTATTGTCTAAAAATCATTACTCTATGAGGAAGCTTCAATTAGAAGCGAAACGCGTCAGAGAAGGAGCCCTGTGTGACCTAACGGACGTTTGACAGTAGGTCTTATTGATATACAACACTGCCTGAGACCGATAAGCGGGAGACGGGAGGACGCGCTATATACGGCGGCTTGAGGACGGGAGCAGAATCATCATATCAGCGCCTGCAGTGCGCAAAGCTCCGGGAGCCGGATACAACCTCCATCCCCTAATGCGAAGTAAGGTGTGTGTGATGACCTGACACAGCAGAAGACGGAGTACACCATTCACGGACAGTGATAACCGGGAGTTCTACATAGGTGCTTGCTGTGCACCAAACCCCAGGTGACATTTATCTTCTCCGTGCTGTTTGGAGATTTCTCCATGTATAAAAGGACCATTTACAACTGATAAAGTGGTTCGATTTACCTACTTGGTACACACCTAATCTCATTTCTATGAGCATAACTAATGGGACTGCTTCATGGTGAAAATACCAAATAAAGGACACTGTCAACGTATGAATATTGATTAGTCATATATGGTCACAATTAATTATATGATCCACCTCTTATGCCTAATTAGTAAAGTATAGTATTTATCTTTTTATGTGTATGCGCATACATAACTATTTATTTTTATGTTTATTGTTTATAATTTATTTTACGGATATTAAATCTATTTCAATCATTAATTAAGTGTTCTCAAGTCATGTTACCTTTAATTTAATAGCGCAAGAGGTTAACTAGAATCTTTCTTGCTACACCTGGTTTTAATCAGGTGTGATTACGTTGGCCACTTCCACAGGCCATTTTACCTTGTTTGCGGCTATTTAAATTGTATGAGTTGTAAGAGAATTATTTATTTATTTATACATTATTTATAATTGTTGATAGCGCCTGACATCAGTACTACTATACTGGAGACATTGTGTGTATCTGACACTATACTGGAGACATTGTGTGTAAGGAACACTACTGTGGCTGTTATGTGTAAGGCTGCTAATTGTGTGCGTAGAGGGGGTGTGAAAACAAATTTATTTATAGTCTAATAATATAAAGTTATGAGGCCACGCCCACTTTCCAAGAGGCCACACCCACTTTTCCTGGAGAGAGCGCCTTCGGCGCGCGCATGGGGGGGGCACTTTATGTTTTCGCTCAGGGTGCTAGTAGGCCTGGAGCCGGCCCTGGTAGAGCCCCTTAGACACGTTACACCACAGTAGAGCCGCTATGGAAGTAGCTGTGTGATGAGCACAAGACAGAGAGGTGAGAGCTAGAGAGACATTTGGGGATGAGAGAGAGGTGAGGAAAGACAGAGACAGAGAGGTGAGAGAGAGAGAAAGGTGAGAACGAGAGAGAGAGAGAGAGAGAGAGAGAGAGAGTGTGGTAAGGATGAGAGAGAGGGAGAAAGGTGAGGACAAGAGAGAGAGTCAGCCATTCACCCTGGAAGATCTCCTTTCCCCATTGATAGTGAGCTCTTCCAGGCTATTCGCCCTGCAGTGCTGATGATGCAGCTGGCTCTGCTGCTGGGGCCGAGATCCGGGACTGCCTGGGTGATGTGTCTCCTCAGGGGCTCAGGCAGGCTACTGCGGATCAGGTGCTTGTGGGCGGACGGCCATGTGTTGTACCACACGTCGTCGCCCAACGCCGTGCTGCTGCTCCTCCTCTACCCTATGCGACTGTCCCTGCACTTCAGTAGGCGCGGACGAAGACATCGGCCATGGTTGGATGCGGGGAGCGGGGCCGGATACAAAGACTCTAGGAGCAGCATGCAGTAGCAGATCAGGCCACAGCTGCCGCTCACCGAGCCCCACGCTGCACTGTTCAAATTCACAGGCCGTTTGCGATTGATTCAGCCTAGAGAGAGGCGGGGGGAGCGGAATAGAGGGGACTGAGGCACCAGGACTTGGGAGAGGCATGCAGCAGCAGACACAGCGCTGCCGCTACAAGAGGATTTGTCAGTAGCGCGGGTGGGCAGCAGAAGCCGCGGGTGAGGCTGCAATGAATTCTCACTCTGTGCAGCAGCGGTGGGAGATTGTGCCCTTAAGAGCTCGGTGCCATATGTGGCTGCGTAGCTTGCGTTATTGGCTGGCCCTGATTATACTGCCCACACATATATACTCCGCCCATTTGTACTAACATGTATATTACATACACTGGTTCTACCATCTAAACTACCCACACAAATTGTTATTTTCATCTATACTCCCCCCCACTGGTACTAACATCTATACTACGCACATTGGTACTACCATTATACTACCCACACATCTATACTCCCCCCACTGGTACTAACATCTATACTACGCACACTGGTACTACCATTATACTACCCACACATCTATACTCCCCCCACTGGTACTAACATCTATACTACGCACACTGGCACTACCATCTAAACTACCGACATATCTATACTCCCCCCCCCCCCCACTGGTACTAACATCTATACTACACACACTGATACTACCATTATACTACCCACATATCTATACTACTGTGGTGAGAGAGCTTGTGCCTCATCACAATTGCCCACATTTTTGTGAGATCCGCTTCCTCCAAGTTAGAGGAAAACAAGACCTGCACATTCTGCACCTGCAGTAGAAGTGTAGAACTCAGGGTTTTATGGGCTGCTCAGCTCAAGGTGGAAAAATAGAATTCTGGGTCTTCCAGCTCACCCAGAGCCAGCAGGAAGTCAGAAGTAGGAGAGGGGTTTAAAACTCCCATACACCCACTGCACGTTGCACTGATGCCTGTTAGAGGCCAGTGAGTAGGCTGCAGTTTTGTAGTGCCAGGGACTATGGATGTTGGCTGTACCAGGAGAGCATGGTGGATGGTGGCTGCAGGTCATTGTAGCAGAATAACTGTTAAGCATGGGGAAAGCTAAGACATTTTCTTTAATTTGTTCATTTTAAGTTATGTGTCACAACTGAGGGCTGGGGCTGACTAGAGGAAGCCTCAGTAGTAGGGGCAGAGATGTACTTAAACTTAGAGGGCTGTATCAGACCCTTATGGTAGCCATACACCAGGACGATATCTTTCCAACCAGCCAACTAGTTGGCTGGTTGGAAAGATAATCTGGCAGTGTGTGGGAGTAAACGATTATCAGCCGTTTGCTCCCACACGCTAAAAAACGGTCAGAAACGGTCTGACCAACTAGTTGGGAAAATCAAACCTGTTTGATTTTCCCAACCAATCGTTCAGGTGTAGGGGAAAACTTTCCCCCCAACTGAACGATAAGTAGGCGGATACTGGCTGCTAGTGTCCGCCTACTTTTGTCTCGGGCTGCAGAGGACCCTCTCTGACCAATCCCCCTCCGGCCACCTCACCGCCCCAGCCGCAGTGACCAGCCACCGCACAGCCACACTGCACCGTCCATCTCTGTCCCGCACCGCCAGCCTCCCGCACCGCAAATTAACCCCCCTCCGCCCGCCAGTCCCTTTCCTCCGCCGGCCGCCCCATCCATCCCGCCCAGTCTTTATTCCTCCGGCCACCTCACCCGCCCAGCTTCCTTCCCATCACAGCCGCCAGCCTCCCTCAGCCAGCGCACCGGCTCCCGCACCGATAATTCACACACACCCCCTGCCCGCACCGGCTCCCGCACCGCTAATTCACCCGCCCTGCCCGCCAGCCTCCCTCCGCCCACACCGGCTCCCGCACCGCTAATTCACCCCCCCGCCCGCCAGACAGACAGACAGACACACACACACACACATATATACACACTGACACACACATATATATACACACACTGACACACATATGTTCCCTGATATACACACACATATATATATATATATACACTGACACATATGTACACTGATACACACATATATACAGTGTGATAGACACACATATATACACTATGATAGACACACATATATACACTGTGATAGACACGTACTGTATAGACACTGACACACTCATACACTGAGATACACACACATACTGACATATACATATATACACACTGTCACACACACACACACACACACACACACACACTGAGACACACCTATATACACTGACACACTCACATATACTGTCACACACATATATAACTGATACACACATATGTAAACTGTGATACACACACATATACACTTTGATACACATGTATGTACACTGTGACACACTCATATACACTGGTATACACACATACTGTCACACTCACATACACTGACACACACACATATTCAATGGTGCGAACTGTCCGGTCAGCGGTGAGGTCACCCGCGGTCAGCGGCTGACCGCAGATAACCCCACCGCTGACCGGAAAGTTCCCACCATTGAAACTAATGGAGGGAGCTGTGCGATGCGCTTCTGTCACTTCAGACGCGCACAGAGCCAATCAAGTGAGTGCCACGGAGTGGCGCTTCCTGATTGGCTGAAGAGACACTTCTGTGACAGCTGTCACGGGGGTGTCTCTGCATTCGTGGAAAGGGATCCCATGTGTAAACATGGGACCCCTTTCAGTCCGTTTGGTCCGGGTGTTCGGTTTGTTGTTTTGCCAAGTACGTGGATTGTAATCTGGACCCTGGATCAGGTGAGTATAATTATCTTTTATTTTCAGGTACCCGTGGATTCTACTTGGAGAAGAGGACCGACTGCTTTGTGTCAACATAGGTAAGTATGTGTGTGTCGACATGTGTGAAATAAAGTTTTACTGTCACGGTGTGTGTCTTCTGTTTTTATTTGGGTATTTTTTTTCCATTAGAACTACAGGTACCAGCGGGCCCGTTTTTCTCCCGCATGCTGGTACTTGTGGTTCTCCAAGTACCAGCTTGCGGGGGAGGCTTGCTGGGACTTGTAGTACTACTGGAAAAAACAATATTCTTTCCATTTTCTCAAGGCTATCAGCCCCCCATCCGCAGCCTTTGGATGGGGGGGACAGCCTCGGGCTTCACCCCTGGCCCTTGGGTGGCTGGGGGGGGACCCCTTGATTGAAGGGGTCCCCACTCCCCCAGGGTACCCCGGCCAGGTGTGACTAGTTGGATATTTAATGCCACGGCCGCAGGGCACTGTATAAAAGTGACCCCCGGCTGTGGCATTATCTGTCCAGCTAGTGGAGCCCGATGCTGGTGTAAAAAATACGGGGGACCGCTACTCTTTGTCCCCCCATATTTTTTGCACCAGCACCAGGTGCAGAGCCCGGTGCTGGTTTTAAAAATACGGGGGATCCCCTGTCCGTTTTCCCCCCGGATTTTTAGAACCAGGACCGGCTCGAAGAGCCCGAGGCTGGTTATGCTTTGGAGGGGGGACCCCACGCAATTTTTTTTCGAGTTTTTCCCATTCCATTTAAAAAAAAAAATAATAATAATAATCTTTTTAAAAATATATAAATAATACTTGTGCCTCCAAAAAAGACAAACCAAGTACCTAATCCCTTCTAATATAAATAGATATGCTATTACCAAAAAAAAAGCACCAAAAAAAAACATGTTTTTAAAAATTTTTATTAGATTCCGCCAGCAAACTGTGGCGGATTGAAAATGACCGAAACCGAAAGCTGTCAGAACAGGGTCACGTATGTTCTTGCTTTTTGAAAAGTCCTAGAGTGCCGCCTATCATTTGTGATATGTTTGCTTTTTGAAGCTCAGGAGGGCACCAGGCAAGCTGTACATTTTACTAAATTGGGAGTGCCGAATATCTACATCTGGTATATATATATATATATATATATATATATATATATTGCCTTGGCAGCCCAACCATGCTGGTATCCATAGTTCAGTATAAAAATAAGTAAATCTAATCAATGTATGGTGGTGAAAGAAAAGCCCAGTTTCACTGAAAAATAGACAGTTCTGCATGTTTTGAAATGAAAAAACAAAACAAAACTGAAGAACTGTAGGCAGGCACTGTCCGCCTACTTCGGTGACATCACAAGTTGGACAGAAGTTGGAAGGTTGGTTGGTCTGATGAAAAGTTGGTTAGATGTGTGGAGCACTGGTAAAAAGTTGGTGAGATGTGTGGGGCACTGTTTTAGTTGAACAGACAAGTTGGATGGTTGGAAGTTTGGAGTGTTGGAGAAAAGTTGGTCTGATGTATGGCTAGCATTTAGACATGAAGGTGGAATGCAGTACCCATGCCCGAAGGCGTGACCACGACAATCAGTCAATGTTTTTTTTATTAAGCACAGTTCTGAGAAAACATCGGCAGTACTATTCAGGTATGGAATGAGCAAATAAAAACTATGAACAGTTCCTTGGAGTGCTGCAGAGCAGAGAGTAGGTACAGTTCTAATAGACCAGGAGATGGAATGTCCTTAGCCACGGCCCGTCTGCAGAGTAATGAAATAAGAATGGGAACTGGCCAGCAGGTGTTTCACTGGAAGCTGGTAATATAGTTGAATGAGAGTGTTGAACGAGTATGCCGGGTGGAACCGGGTCAGATGATGAACTGTGGAATTATTATACACAAATGAAGCTAGAGATTGATGATTATGGAGATTGATGGTTTGTTGATAACCGATGGCGGAGCACTGATGATACTTGGAAGCTGGACACCGCTGGAAGCTGAATGCTGGAAGTCGTGTTAGTAAATAGCCAGGAGTAGAATGCAGTGGCAGACTATGCACCGCTGGAAGCTGAATGCTGGAAGCCGGTGTTAGTATTAGCTAGGAGTCAGGCTGCACCGCAAGGTGGTAGGCTGGTCCGGGTCTCTAATGGAGTTTGGAAGCAGGAGCTGGAAAACCTGAAGCAAAAACAACCACAAGGAGGAGAGACTGGTACACAGGGTTTGACAACCAAAGCACTGACAATTTCCTGGTTCAGGCACATGATACTTATACCTGCAGCAAGGCAGGTATTGGCTGAGCAATTATGCAGATTCCAGTAGGGCAGCGGATTGGTGGAAACTGAAGAATGTGACTGAAACCAACCCTGTCCGCACTTGGAGGGAAGGTTAGTTTGGAAAACCATATGGAGATTCAGCAATAATGGCGGCGGAGGGCAGGAGGCGCCACACTGGCAACCTGCATACTAGAACCACATGGATGACAGCGGAAGCCGCGGCAGGCATGAGACGCCACACTGAGAAATCTTTATACTGGAAACACAGGAATGGCGGCGAAGGCCGCGGAGGACCGGAGACGCCATTCTGACATTTAACATGATGCCGCTGTGACAGTGCTGCAGGATGACAGGAGAGAAATGCAGCATGTGGACATCAGCCACACAGGTGAGATCCGGCCCCGGACCGCTGAGCCAGCCTCAGGAGACATCTGAATGGCAAGTAAGGGCATCCAGTTACCCGGATCGTGACATTATGTATCTGTGTGACGTGTGACCAGGCTTGGGCCTGGTCACACAGATGCCAGTAAAGACACTGTATTTACTGGAACACCTGCCTAAGATTCCTTATTTCCAGTACTTATCTTACACTACGTACACTGGGGGTCATTCCGAGTTGATCACACGTAGCAACTTTTGCTGCTCGTGTGATCAACTAGACGCTGCCTATGGTGAGAGTGTATTTTAGCATAGCAGGGCTGCGATCGCTTGTGCAGCCCTGCTATGCTAAAAAAGTTTTGTGCAGAACAAGACCAGCCCTGCAGTTACCCTGTGCGATGGTTCCAGATTAAGGTCCCGGAATTGACGTCAGACATCTGCCCTCCAAACGCCTGGACACGCCTGCGTTCGGATCTCCACGCCCGGAAAACGGTGAGTTGACGCCCCGGAACGCCTTCCTCATGTCAGTCTTCTTGCGATCACGCTAGCGATCACTTTCTTCTTTCTTCTGGTCGTTGCCCGGCGACGGCTGTCGCTGGGCATCGACGCGCATGCGCATTGCGGGCGCCACGCATGCGCAGTTCCGACCCGTTTGCATCGCAGCGATGAACCACTGCATGTGAACGGGTTGGAATGACCCCCACTGGTACTACCATCTCAACTACCCACACAAACTGTTACTTTCATCTATAATCCCCAAATGGTACTAACATCTATTCTACGCACATTGGTACTACCATTATACTACCCACACATCTATACTCCACCCACTGGCACTAACATCTACAGTATACTACACACACTGGTACTGCCATCTAAACTATCCACACAAACTGTTACTTTCATCTATACTACCCCGACTGCTACTAACATCTATACTATGCACACTTGTACTACCATTACACTACCCACACAAACTGTTACTTTCAGTTATACACCTCCCACTGCTTCTAATATCTATACCATGCACACTGGTACTACCATCTAAACTACCCACACAAACTGTTACTTTCATCTATACTCTTCCTACTGCTACTAACATCTATACTATGCACACTGGTAATACCATTATACTACCCACATATCTATACTTCTACATTCCCCCCCAGGGCCGCCATCAAGGAGGTGCTGCGGGTACTGGCGTCCTGGGCCCAGATAGACAGGGGGGCCCGAGAGCAGACTGTAGACCAGCAGCGTGAAGACAGTGCTGCTGCTGCAGTGTCATTTTGATTTTCCCGTTGTCCGCGAGGATATTGTGAAGACAGCAATGCGGCATTTCAAAATTCCGGCTGCCCGCGAGCCAATTGTAACTTGCGGCCCGGCAGCCAATCAGAAGCAGCTGAATTAGCCGCTCCTGATTGGCTGTCGGTCAGCAAGCTGCAATTGGCTCGTGGACAGCAGGAACTTTTAAATGCCGCAGCGCTGTCTTCATGCTTGGCAGGCAGGCTGCTGGACCACAATCTGCTGCTGAGACCACCCGTCTGCGGGGAAAAGGGTGCTCTAGGAGGCAGCAGAAGCAGCAGCAGTGGTGGCCACCTCCCGCCATCATCCATCAACATATCTAAGGTACGTGCATGAGCATTCTGTGCCCTGTGCCTTCCCCACTAAAGTCCAGCTAAAGTCCAGCCATCTATTTAATGTATCTCCCCCCCAAGTCCATTGTGCCCTGCCCTGTGCCCCCCCATTAAGAGCCAGCTTTCTCTGTCCTGTGCCCTCATCCAAGGTCTAGCCTCCCCTGCCCTGTGCCCCTCCATTAAGGTCCAGCCATCCCTGTTCTATGTCCCCCATTAAGGTCCAGCCATCCCTGTTCTGTGTCCCCCATTAAGGTCCAGCCATCCCTGTTCTGTGTCCCCCATTAAGGTACAGACTTCTCACTCTTGTGCCACCCCCCCCCCCTCCCACCCAACCAAGGTACAGCCTCTCCTGCCCTGCACACCTTCTTAAGGTCCGGCCTTCCCTGCCTTGTGCCACCCCCCACCATGTTTATCATCCATGTGCCCCCAATAGGTCCAGACCTCCCGTCCCTGAATCCCCCTTTGGTCCTGTTTTCCCTGTCCAGTTTCAGTCCTCCCGTATTCATACATCACTGATCTCTCATATATTTCCCCCACCACAAGCCTTTACCCTGTGCCCTTCACAAATCACTTTTCTTCTTGCCCTGTCCCTCATCCTGCCTCACCACTATATATTTATTATGGATCCCCACCCCCACATCCCAAACTTAAAAAAATTGGTTTACACACTAATTGATGCCATACGTCCGCTGTGGCTCCGCCCACCATTTATTGTGTGTGTGTGTGTGGGGGGGGGGGGGCTGCCTATTTCGTCAGTCCCGGGCCCCACAGTTTCTGATGGCAGCCCTGCTCCCCCCACTTGTACTAACATCTACTGTATACTACGAACACTGGTACTACCATTTGTACTACCCATACAAACTATTACTATCATTTATACTATCTATATATCTTAAAAGGACTCCTTAGTGGGACACTCTTGTTTGTATATGCTATGATTGTAGAATTACAACTTAACTTTTAATTATAATAGAAAATATCAGTTTAAATTTGTTGAGAAATACATATGTAAAGTAAACATATCCCTATATATAACAGTTTGAAAGGAACAGTAAGTATTCAAAAAGAGGATATGTTAAAATAGGAAACACTGTCCAAAAGAGTAAAAGAGTACAGTTTATTATTTAGCAGTATAATTTTATAAACAGAAAGATTTGTTGGTTAGTAATTCTTAAGGTGGGTACACACAGTGCAATATTATTTTGCGATTTTGACTATATAGTCAAAATCGCAAGGAAAGTTAAGGCCCGTACACACTGGTCGATGTATCGGCCGTTCTCTTGAACGGCCGATACATCGCGGGACCGTCGGCCAGTGTGTACGGGCGATACGTCTGTGAACTCCGTCGTTCACAGACGTATCGCGTCGGCCACGCAGCACAGCCGACAGTCAATATATCTAACGATATATTGGCGCGTCGCTGTGTGTGTACGGGGCGGTCGTCCGACCGCCCGTACACATGCTGCGGTGGCCGGCGGTGATTGACAGGTGAACTGGGCGGGCGTGAGCGCCCGCCCAGTTCATGACGTCAGTCCCCCGACGGATCGGGCTGTGTGTATGCACAGCACACTGCCCGATCCGTACATAGATATATCTGCAGATCAATTGATCTGCAGATATATCTAATAGTGTGTACCCCCACCTTTAGTGCAAATTGCAAGGTGTTCGCCACCTTGCGATCCCGACACGCAGTCCTGCGGGGTCAGTATCGCAAGGTAAGATAGACTGTGTAGGCAAGTCAATTTTGACTATCTAGTACTAAAGTATAGTCAAAATTGCCACTTAGGGGGCGTGGCCTAGCTGGCATCAGGGGAGGTCGGGTTCCTGTGGAGCTCCGGCCAGCTAAACCTAACATACCCATCCCTGACCTGGATTTGAGGGCCCATCTGCAGGAATACAATCCCCTCAACCCTGCTACACTACCCTGCACCCGGAGGTCGAAGCTGCGGAATTGGGGGGGCCCTGCGTTGCCCCCTGTGGATTGTTGCCTACCTCCGCCTCAGAAGCCGGGGTTTCGATTTTGAAGCGGACCCTTCGATCCATTGGACCCGGTACGGCGACCCTACGGACTCCCTCCCCCACCTAACTGGCACCCCCTGGCACCTAACAGCCTACCCATCGAGCGCTGACCCTCGCGGGAGACCGGGGAACGAGCGGCCTGCGGGAGGTGGAGGCCGGGTCGCGTGTGGCTGGCGGCCGGCGGCCATCTTGCGGTTGGCGCCGCCCGGACCCTGGATCAGGCCTCACTGATCCCTGGCTTCACCGGACACCTGCCTTCTGACCCCCGCCTCACATCTCCCCCCACATGAAAGATCTCCCCCCTCGCTGATGGGGACTGGCGGCCGGGGGACCTCCGGAGGGACCAGGCCTCACTGACAAGCGGCGGCCATCATGCGACTGGCACAGTGTCCACTGACAAGCGGTGGCCATCTTGCGATTGGCACAGTCTTCATTTCATGGCTGGTGATAGCTGTGACTCAAGCTCCCTCTTGTGGCGACTTCTAGATTAGACAACTCACAGCCACTGTACAGCTAATCCCATAGTTTCACCTATTCTCATATCTCCTGTTCGGCGGCTGGAGAGGAACCATTATATTGCGCCTTGCAACAACAGGTGTGATACTTTATCAGCCCGACCGCCACCTGCCGTGCCTGAAAGTTGCAGACTCATAGCGGTGGATGCCTGGCTCCCGCTACCTCACCCCGAGCCTTTTGACTTATACATCACGCCGCGGTGATACTCTGCGGTGCCACACTCTGACACCTCTAACACGTTGCTACTGGCAACCCTGATCCGCAACATCCTGACATGCCTGCTATCTTCATAGCAATGTAACTTTCCAGTACCTTCCCGACGCTGATGTGACCCTCATTAAACTACTCACTGCGCCCTACATTGCTTCTACTCTACATATCTAATTCTAGCGACCTCATATGGAAAAGTTCCTGGTATCCACCCCAATGTCCTCGACTGGTCCTATTTCAGGCGCACGCAAAGACACGTCCCGCAGAAATTCTTCTGACTCCGATTGCTCCACCACCCGATCTCGATCCCAAAGAAAACGTACTAGCGCTTCAACTACCAAACAGCCTAAAATGAAACCCACTGACATCGCTGCGGTTCTTGGACCTCTCCTAGACGAAAAACTGGCGGGCATCAAAGAAGCCATCGATTCCACCTTAGCCCAGCTGACTCACCACAGTAACCGTCTAGATGAAGTCGAGCAGAGGGTCTCAACATTGGAAGACGATCTACAAGCCGCACAGTCTACCATAAAGACCCAAACCACAGAAATTAAAGGCCTCACTGAAAAACTCGATGACTTGGAGAATCTGAGCCGTCGAAATAACCTGCGGGTGGTGGGCATCCCGGAATCGGTGAGAGGCCACGCACTGCTAGACCTTCTATCCAACTGGCTACCCGACAAATTAGGTACGGATCTTCAGGGCTCACCATTAGCCATTGAAAGGGCACACAGGATTGGCCCTGAACGCAGAGAATCCGCGGGACGCCCTAGGCCTGTTATCCTACGGATTCTAAACTACGCGGATAAAGCTAAGCTCTTGGACCACTACCGAAAGTCAGAGTACCTCCTCTATAAGGGAGAAAGGTTGCTTATCTTCCAGGACTTCTCCACTCATGTCGCCAACAAGCGCAGAGAGTTCGCTCCGATATGCAAACGACTGTTTGAAGATAACGTCAAGTTCTCATTGTTATACCCTACCCGTCTTCGGGTCTTTGTCAATGGAAAACCATGCTTTTTTGACGATCCGATGGCGGCAAAGGCCCATTTTGCACACCCTGACACTTGACTGTCCACCCTTACTTAAAGTTTGCCTATTTTTACAACTGCTTTCATCTGTAGGTCACACAGTGTTCGGGATATGATTAAGGCATGCTATTCACGCATGCTGGAGGCTTTGCCTCCCATTGTTTCCTATCTGTTAGTTTGATATTTTTGTATGTTTGTGTGTCTGTTTGTTTTGCCTGCTGGGATAATGTGTCTCGATCCTCCATAGGTTGGCCCCTCCTTGCTCATTGGGACGGGGGGGGGGGCACCGTTTCACCTATACGATCTTGATATTCTATTCTCCATTTACGGGGGTAGGATAGCATGGCTGACCACGCTGTTTCTCAGACCTCAACCCCGGTGACAACCCCACTTTTAGATTTTAATATAGTTTCTTGGAATGTGGAGGGTCTAAATAGCCCCATTAAACGCAAGAAGGTAGTTGCTCATCTCTCTCGCTTGTCCCCTCAAGTAGTGTTCCTACAAGAAACTGTCAAAGTCAGAAAAATATCTCTATACACACTGCCATATTTGCACCTCATACACGTCCGCACTGCGCATGCGTACGCTCTCCCGTGCGTGCGCATACTCACAGTCGCGGGCACCCGCAGGCGCACGGTATGCGTATTTACGGTAGAGTTTATGTGATCGTAGTGTGCGACTCAATCGTTACATATTTTAACTATATAATGTATTTCGTAGATCATGGTCCCTTTGATAGATTCTGAAAGTTTAGTTAATATAGCATGTTCCTGGACAGGGGGATCCCTCTTTGTATTGTACGAAGGGTCTAACAGGAGTCATACAGTGGTGTTTAGTACCCATCGGAAGAGTATTTAATTAGCAATATTCCGGTGTTGGTTTGGAGCGGATTAATCGCTCGTGCGAATAGTTATGGACATAAGAAGTTTATGTCCATTTACTATTATTTGCTCTTACTTAGCCATGCGGCGGGAAACCCAGTATCCCACCCACCTGAGCTGTTGGAAATCGTCACAGCCCACCTGTATGAATCAACCTATGACCTTTTGTTATAGTGCGAAGCCGAATTCCTGTGTCCAATGAACAATGAGATTGTAGGGACCATTGAATTGTATTGTGTGTGGGGCATAAATAGACAAGCCGATCACATCCAGCTCACTCTTCAACGGTTATCATTGCTGAAAATCGGGAGCTGGATGTCCAGAGGCGCATGCGATCGTTTCCCCTTGTGCGTAAGTGTTTCTCCGCAACCATATTGTTCTTACTGTTATTGTGGGCCATTTCTCTCTCTCTCTCTCTTCTCCTCTTTCTCTCTTATTTTCCCTTAAAACGTAATTGTATTGTATTGTATTTCCTGTGTAGTTATCTGGTTAGGTAGTCTATGTTATATTGTAGTGTATGACTTGTATTGTGTTAATTCTTTTGCAAGTATATCATTCATAATATATATATATTAGGCGTTGGACCCTAAGCCCAGGTGTCTGTGTATTTCTTATAGTGTTTAGTATTCTCAGAGCGTCGGTGACGCTCGAACAGCATTTGAGTTAATAAGGTTACACTAGGTTGCATCTACACCCTATTTCTACACTAAGGTTTTACTGCATAATATACTGTTTATGGTTTAGATATAAAGGTTTAACATTGTGAGCGTCAGCGCCGCTGGTGATCTCCTCGTGGTCCCGAGCATCCGCTACGCTATAGCGAATCATTACGTTAGACGGCAGCCAATAGCGTGCCTGCCTGTGATCTCTTGGCCGTGAGCGAACGTGACGCTTGAGCGTCTCGACTACGGCTAAGCGATTGCTACGCAACGAGCGTACCCTTACGGTACTCCATACGTGAATAGCGTACAGTGTTCTTAGACCTCACAAAGGGTTTTATATAAGATAAATATCTAGCTTTATCAATTGGCGGCTCGCCCGTCCTTCACATATCTGCACTAGGTAATTTCAGCAGACATTATCCAGCAGCAAAGGGCGGGAGGTCATATTCCTCGTAGTGCTGTTTGGATAAGCGTCTGCTTCGCTTAGTAAAGGGTGCTGAAGGAATCCGGGACCGGAGGTAAGAACAAAACGATAGTGTCTTTTTAAAACTGTTTATTTCTGTCTTGCGTACACACGCACGCATATCTGCATTTCTTTTCATTCGTGTATTTTCATATATCACTCTCCTGTTTGCCATTGTATAATTGATAAACGTACTAAGAGAGATTTGCCGCTATTTCATAGTTAAAGAGTAAAGGTAATACAGTTAAGGTATAGAAATACACACAGCTCTACCTAAAGGTAAAAGGAGAGATTGGTGTGGTGTGCGGTAGATGATCGAGGATCATCTACATTGATAAAACGTGTTAGTTGTGTTACGGTAGACAAAGACTGGTGTACACGTGTCTCTAACAAAGGGAGAGACTCGCGTACGCAAAGGCCGACGCACGCAGCGTAAATTACGCAACGGAGCGTCTGGGTACGCCCACGTAACTCAAGTCACACGATAGTGTTGATTTTTTAAGTAACGCAACAGGCGATAAATAGCGCAAATCTATTTTAACATTCGAAATTTAAATTAATAGATCCTTCTCCTAATTTGTAACACATCTGGTCTAAAGAGAAATTTCTGCGCAGAAATAGAAATAGAAACAAAAGTGTACATGTGGTGAGTGAGTGTTTTTACATACAATTTTGAGGTTGAACCAAAAGAAATCATCGAGTTCTCGTGAGGTACATACGTGTAAGTGACATGCACGGTGGCTAGGGAGGCATCCTTGGTTAAACAAAAAAAAAATTTGAGCATTAGAGTATAGCAGACCAGGAGGTCATACTGTAGCAGACCAGGAGGTCTAGGTACAGCAGACAAGGAAGTCCGCTATAGAGTCCACAGGCACAACACCAAAAAAAAAGGGTTGGTGCAACACCCATATAGGCCATACAAGCTCTTGCTGAAGGAATTCGCAGCCGCAATTTTCGATTCCGCTGGTCGCTCCGTACATAAGATTAGTTGCTTATGTGCTGAACGATTGTACCGCACGTAATTGTGTGCATTAGTAAACCTGACCGGTACCATTTGTGTACAAAGGGTCATAAACGCTATTTGTACATTCTGACGTGATTTGTGTAATTTTTTATTTTTACAAAGGGAAGTTCGCTGGTCACTCAGGAATTATCCAACAACCTCACCTTTACTGGAAAGAGTAAGTGTTCTGCGGATATCCCTCGCATGTTCCAGTAAACAAAGGTTAATAGGTGCCCTGAGTCGAGTACGCCAGCACCATATCGGTGTGATCAGGTCGTATTGGTCGGCGTGGGCAGAGTGAGTAAGGTGCTCGGTAAACCTTACCGTCAACCTATCGTGAATATCTTGGTTTTTTGTAAGGGTCCGTAACACCTGCAAATTATGGGGGCCAGTTGTTCAGGAAGGGGGCGATCAACCTCGGTTCGGGTTGATTCCATAAACCGACCAGTCGGGTCGGCAAGGTACGTAATGTGTGAAAAGTACGGGAGTCACACAGAAGCTTTATGTGATGAATGGGAGAGAATGACAGTACATGACGGGGAGAAATTCCCAAGAGTAGGTAGCTTCAGCCCAGAAGTATTAACGAATTTAAGGAGAAGGATATGTCTCATTAAATCAGCAAAGAGACGAATCAAGCATTATGATTATTTGCAGTTGTGGCAACAGGAGGGTGACATACAGAGAGGATTGGCTCAGGCGGCGGGATCTGGCTCGATCAGGAAACTGATAGCCACGGCCCCACCACCACCATACATATCGGGAGAAAAATTGGTTGCGGAGAATGACGCACTAAGGTGTAACAAACAAACACTTAGCAACTGTGTAAATGTTAATGATAATGTTAACCAATTAACCAATGCAAGTATTAACCCGTGCAAGTTGTACCCTGTTTTGAACTTTCCTCAGGAGTGTGATCAAGAGGACGAATCGGCAACAATTTCAGCGCTCTCTCTAGCAGCCACCATAGCAGAGACCACAGTAGGCACAGCTCCACCCCCGAGATTAGTAACAAAGGCCCCTAGCGGAGGGATAGGTGAGGTCGTATCAACGGGTAAGTACGGCACCATACACTATGCTGAAACTATTTCACCACAGCCTGTAGAATCTACACAGAATGAGGTTGTTAGAGTTAATCCTGTTAAGGTAATAGTAGTTCCAAATGGGAAAACAGACACTTCAGGAGTCACTCCTGTTAGGAACATTGCCATGTATAGCCCATTTTCCCGAATGGAATTAAGGACCATAGTGTCTGAATTCCCTGACCCTAGAAAAGACTTAGTTGCCAGCCAAAAATACATCAGAGACCTAGGTAACACGTTAAAGCCCAACAACAAAGACTGGCAGATATTGCTGAGAGCATGTTTACCCTCCAATGTTGACGCAACTCAATTTTTAGCTGACTGTGGATTAGATCAGGATGTACCTCTTACAGAAGTGTACAACAAAGACAATGTAAAAAGAATAAGCTTACAGTTAAAAGAGTATTTCCCAGCGGTAGTTAAATGGAACAAGATATTCTCCATTAAACAAAAGGAGTCAGAAACAGCTACAGAGTATTTTCACAGAGCATTATTAGAGATGGCAAAATACACAGGCATAGAGGACATTAAAACAAACATAAACCATCGAGAAGTAGCAGTATCGGTACTGATGGATGGTTTAAAAGAGTCATTAAAGACTAGGGTACAGACCACACAACCATGTTGGCGAGGTCTGTCTGTGGCTACTTTGAGAGAGGCTGCTATTGATCACGATAGGAACATCACCAGACACAGGGAACAACAAGGTGATAAGTTAATGGCAGTAAGTATACAGGCCTTGACCACAAAACAGCCTGTGTTAATATCACCAAACCCTGTGGGTAAGTCAAATGTGGTAACATGTTATTTTTGTCACAAACAGGGACACTTTGCACGAGACTGTAGATCGAGAAATATACAAAAATCTTATCAACCCCCTAGACAACGACACGACACACGACATTGGGATCAGGGTCCGCAGAAACGGAGTTATGAGCCACATGCAGGGGAAACAAAAAGATATCCCCCGAACAGAGACTGGCAAGCCTCTGGTAGCTCCCAATTAACTCCATCACAAGTAGTTGCTGCCAGCGGGATTCAGGGAGGTCACCATACCCAATAGGGGTGTGGCCATACCTGTAATCTGCAGCCAGTAAAATTGATTGCAAGCCTTGGAAGTGAACCCGAAATTGCAATTAATGTAGCTGGTAAATCATTAAACTTTCTTGTAGATACGGGGGCGGCCAAATCAGTGATAAATTCGACAGTGGGCATGAGAACCACTGGTAGGACAATTCCAGCCATGGGAGTAACAGGAGTAGTCCAGCATTACCCTGTTAGCAAACCAGCTGAGATTATAATAGGGCCTTTACATACCAAGCATTCCTTTTTGCTGGCTGCATCGGCACCGACCAATCTCCAGGGTAGAGACTTACTGTGTAAAATGGGGTGCGTCATTTATTGTACTCCTGAAGGTGTATTCTTGGACATACCTGAGAATCACGCTCAGGAAGTGCGAGACATGTTAGACTCCCCATCAAAATTAATGTCACATACCATTATGACAAATAGGACTCCATCCCAAGTAGAAGAAATGACATCTCAGATACCAGAGTCACTTTGGACTAAAGATGGACAGGACACTGGATTAATGGCAAACGTAGCTCCGGTAGTTGTACAAGTAAAAGATGGTAGGATAGCTCCAAAAATCCCACAGTACCCTCTGAAGCCAGAGGTGGAGTTAGGAGTTTACCCAGTAATAGAGCGCTTGCTACAACAGGGCATTCTGGTAAGAACGTCCAGCACTGCCAATAGTCCCATCTTCCCTGTGAAAAAAAGTGGGGGGAGGGGTTACCGGCTAGTGCAGGATCTAAGGGGGATTAACAAAATAGTTGAGAGTCAGTTCCCCGTAGTGCCAAATCCAGCTGTCATCCTAATGCAAATCCCTCCCACTGCGAAATTTTTCACTGTTATTGACCTCTGCTCCGCTTTCTTTTCGGTACCTCTGCACCCTGACAGCCAATATTTGTTTGCATTTACATACAGAGGAGTCCAATACACATGGACTCGATTACCACAAGGATTCATAGATAGTCCAAGTATATTTTCCCAGGCTTTGCATGATTGTTTACAGTCTTTCCAACCAGAGAGTGGATCAGTATTAATACAGTACGTGGATAATCTACTACTGTGTTCTGATTCATTGGAAGCATCCCTGAAGGATACGAAACAGCTCCTGTTTCATCTTTCAGACACAGGACACAAGGTTTCCAAAGACAAGTTGCAATTATGCCAAACTAAGGTAAAATATTTGGGACACTGTCTAACACAAGGACTGAGACACCTGACCGCTGATAGAATTCAAGCAATTAGAGACATGACTCTGCCACAAACCCAGCAGCAGATCAGAACATTCTTAGGAATGTGTGGGTATTGCCGTAATTGGATCCCAGGATTTTCCATTCTAGCGTTACCTTTGCAGGAGATGGTCTCCTCAAACAAACCTGATCGGATTTCGCATACAGACGAGTCTGAGACAGCATTTGAGAGACTTAAACAGTGCCTAACGCAGGCACCAGCATTAGGTATGCCAGACTATGGGAAACCCTTTGAACTATACGGAACAGAAAGTGCTGGTTGCGCGGCAGGCGTACTAACCCAAAAGCACAGTGATGCCAGCAGGCCAGTAGCCTATTACAGCGCTCAGCTAGACACGGTAGCGCGATCCCTCCCCACATGCTTGCGAAGCGTTGCTGCGATAGCATTGCTAGTAACGAAAAGCGAAGATGTCGTGCTAGGTCACAACCTCACAATTCATACACCACATGCAGTGTCAGCCTTGCTGAATTCTGCCCAAACCAGGCACGTCTCATCAGCGCGGTTTGCAAGATGGGAATTGGCACTAATGGCCCCCGTAAACATCACCATAAGGAGATGCAGTGCATTAAATCCTGCAACATATCTCCCAGGTGTGCCTGGACAGGCACAAAGGGTGGAGGATGAGAGTGGTGGGGAAGGAGGATTTAATACAAAGGAAGACACACATGATTGTATGGAATATTTGACCCAAAATTTTACCGCAAGGCCTGACATCAGTGACAACCCACTGGAAGATGTAGAACTTACGTTCTACACGGACGGTAGTTGTCATAGACAGTCAGACTCGGGAGACTTGTGTACTGGATACGCAGTCGTAGATGACCAAGGCACCATAGAAGCGGAACCGCTAGGCCCACCTCACTCAGCCCAGGTTGCTGAACTGGTCGCCCTAACCAGAGCATGTGAATTGGCTAAGGGCAAATCAGCCAATATCTACACCGACTCTAGATACGCATTCGGGGTAGTCCATGATTTCGGAGCCCTATGGCGCCTCAGAAATTTCATGACGGCAGCTGGTACACCGATAGCGCATGCAGCCCACATAAAAAGGCTTCTAACAGCGATACAGGAACCCGACAGAGTGGCTGTTATCAAATGTAAAGCACACACATATAGCCAGGACTCAGTATCACTTGGTAACAGCCGAGCAGACGAAGCTGCTAAGTTAGCAGCTGGTACCCCCAGACAGACAGACACCACACAATTGATGGTATTTAATACCATCAACACACAGAAGTTGTGTGAGATGCAAAATTTGTGTTCCACACAGGAAAAGGCAGTCTGGAAGGCAAAAGGATATGGCCAGGAGTCCTCAGGACTCTGGACGGATGGACACGGTAAACCAGTGGCCCCCAGAGCATACCTTCCATGTTTAGCTGAGGCAGCTCACGGGCTGACTCATCTGGGCAAGGAAGGGATGTGCAAGTTGGTAAGAGCATATTGGTGTGCCCCAGGATTTTCATCTCATGCGAGTAAAAGAGCAATGTCATGCCTTACCTGTTTGAGAAAGAACATCGGAAAGGCAATACCTACAGAACCATCTCATATCCCACCTGCCGGCGGCCCTTTCCAGGTAATACAGATTGACTTTATTCAATTACCCCCTTGTCGAAATTTGAAATATGTACTTGTTTGTATAGATGTTTTCTCAAATTGGGTCGAAGCATTTCCGGCGGCCACAAATACCGCTATGTTTACTGCTAAGAAAATTGTGCAGGAATTTGTATGTAGATATGGTATCCCTAGAATTATCGAAAGTGATAGGGGTACCCATTTTACAGGTGATGTCTTTCAAGGAATGTGTAAATTGATGGGAATTGATAGCAAGCTGCACACTCCATACCGTCCACAGGCGAGTGCGAAAGTGGAAAGAGTGAACAGCACTATTAAAAATAAACTGAGTAAAGTGATGGCAGAGACAGGATTGACATGGCCAGAAGCTTTACCCATTGTACTGTACAGCATCAGAACCACTCCCAGGTCCCCTCTTAATCTGTCTCCCTTTGAAATCTTGTTTGGTCTACAACCGCATGTTATGATTAACCCTCAGGATGATTTGAAGTGTAACAATGAAGTGACTGTAAAATACTTGATTAACATGAGTAAACAGTTAAGGAATCAAAATGATAATCTGAAGTTAGTGATTCCTGATTTACCAGATAGTAATTGTCATGACATTGAACCTGGGGATTATGTAATGATACGGAATTTTCTACGCTCAGGTTGCCTTATTGACAGATGGGAAGGACCATACCAGGTCTTATTGACTAGCACTACAGCATTGAAGGTTGCTGAGAGAGAGACTTGGGTTCATTCGTCCCACTGTAAGAAGGTTGCTGATCCAGAGAGGTCCCGTGATAAGGAACAGACGGTAGAGGTTGTATCACTGGAGTGTCTGTTCCAGGAGGATTGAGGCGGCACCTGAGCATTGAAAATCACAAGACCAAAAGCAGTTGTCGATCCCCTGTTCCCTTTTATTGTTTTTCTCCAACTTCCCATCCCCTCTCCCTCAAATTATTTTTTCCCCCTTCTCATTCTTCTCCGTTTCCTCCTACAAGATGGACTTGCCCCAAGAGACTGTGATCCGGATTTTCCTGTTGACCATGATGTTGACCAGAGCAGTCTGTTCCGGCGAGAGTACCATGGAGGTCGAGAGAGGTTCTGGAATGGGTTCTGATGATAAAGATGGAGGCGTAGTTTTCCAAGAACAACTTAACCAACAAGTAAAGGCGAGTATCAGAAAACGATCCGATAGCATTGACCATAGAAGGAATTGTGAAGGATTGTTAGCTGAAGAAAACTGTATCTGTCGGCTCTGTAACAATGTCATTGAGGATGGGTGCATAAAGAAATGCCAATCAAGTTTTAATATCCATATGGACCGGCATCCATTGAGTGACTATCACTCCTTAGTGGGTAGTGTGTTAAATAAAACAGATTGTTGGGTATGCTCTCAAGTACCTCAAGGTCATAGCAAATCAGGGCTAGTACCATTTCCTTTAACGTTAGGGGAGGTACTTGAGTTAAGTGGTGGGAGACCGGTGGACAGGAGGTTTAATATCTCCAGCCCTCCTAGTTTGAAGCTCCACCAATACCATGTGGATAGGTCCCTATTATGTTTTAACATCTCCAATCCCCGAAAGCCGGGAAATTGGGAAGTGTCATGGAGTAATCAAACCATGACCTTTTCGCATAGAGCAGATAGAATGCCTACAGATACAGAGCTTGTACGCCACATAGCCAGTAGAGGAAAATCTTTCCGGTATAGGTATACCTTAGGAAATAGGATTACGAGAGTTGGAGAGGTATCACCAGGATACTGTGCACATATCGTACAACCTGATACGTGTACTAAGCAGATGGAAGAATTAGGGTTAGGAGATTTCACATGGAAGGTGTGTAATATGGTTATGTCCTACTCCGTCCCATATGTTCTCCCCGATGATGCATATTTCATATGCGGGAGAAAGGCGTATAAGTGGCTTGCCCCAAACTCTGAAGGATTGTGTTATATTGGAAAAGTACTGCCTGAAGTAATGACTGTATCACATGACAAAATGAAAGACATACACCGTGTTGCCCAAACTCCTTATACTCACACCCATTACGAGCACGTAGTTAAACGGCACCTGATAGAAAGAACAGAGCATCCGGCCTCTGACATGATCCATGAATCCACCGGGATTCAGTTTCTAATCGCGTTAGACATCACTCGCACCGCCAGAGGAGTGTTGAATTATAAATACATATCTGCGCTTGCAAATTTGTTAGATAATATCACTGAAATGTATGATGACACGTTTAGGTATACTGGAAGAGAACTTCAAGCTTATAAAACAGAACTGGTACAGCATAGAATGGTTCTTAATTACCTCACAGCAGTGACAGGCGGATATTGTGTCACACTGGCAACACAATACGGCGTGAAATGTTGCACATATATTACGAATAGCACCGAGGATCCGGTCGAGGTCATAGACCAAAAGATGGACGATATTCTCCAACTGAAGTGGGAATTTCGCAGGAGACACAATCTCACTCTTGCTGCTGTAGGTAATGAGCTGACTGGTTGGGTGTCATGGTTGAACCCGCGAAATTGGTTCTCTGGTTTAGGAGACTGGGCTCAAGGAGTCATAATGGATGTTGGGAAGTTTCTCCTATGTATCTTAGGTGTTATCATAACGATTGGCTTGATATTTAGATGCGGTCAGGCTTTAACGAAGTGTAAACGAAGTACCAGGGTGATGAGTTTAAGGAGTGAGGAAACTGTAATTCCAATGGATTTGATTTATGACCCAAATGTAGAAACAATGATGTGATGAAAATGCGATTTCTACGGTCCGTTTCTTTCACCTGTTTTTCCGTTTTCTCCAAGGTAAAAAGACCCACTTGGACGAGGAATTTGATGAGCCGATATACAGACAACAGATGGATTAAAGAAGAAGTTTTGACAACCTGATACACAGATTTTTGATGAACTTTGCCATAGATCCCCAGTTTCCCTAGAAATTTTAAAATTACGCTAGCCCAACACTTTTGTAAATCTATGGACATTGACAAAGCTTTTGCTCGCACCTTATGGGCAAAAGCACAAAGAAGACTGCATTCAACAGACACCAAACAAGACCTCAATCGACGAATGTACATTTACCTGACATAGAATACCACCGCATTTACCGTAATTATGTCTTTTCTTCATTTCTACAACCCTCAGGTAATGACACACATAGTCGATAGGGAATACAGGCACAGATATCAGCAATCACATATCTCCCCCATTCATGTATCATCAACTAAAATGTGCTCCCCCATTTTGTTACAACCACAGCCGAAAAGAGCTCGGTAAAGTTTGACAGCCCATCCACAGACCCGTACCACGGGATAAGAAGGAATTCAAATGTATACTTCGCAATACCTCGAAGCTTGATTTAAAACACGTACGGCACGATGATACATGACCCCCAAGCACGGATTCATACACACATGCTTCTGCTATCTCACTAGGTCATACCCTTTTTCCTACCTTCTCCTCTCCTCCCCTACCCAACCATGTAAATGTATTAACCCCTGACATATATTTTTCTCCTTTTGAAATGTTTTAGGAAGTGGCAGTTATTGTTGACTGCCAAAGGGTGGACTGTCAAAGTCAGAAAAATATCTCTATACACACTGCCATATTTGCACCTCATACACGTCCGCACTGCGCATGCGTACGCTCTCCCGTGCGTGCGCATACTCACAGTCGCGGGCACCCGCAGGCGCACGGTATGCGTATTTACGGTAGAGTTTATGTGATCGTAGTGTGCGACTCAATCGTTACATATTTTAACTATATAATGTATTTCGTAGATCATGGTCCCTTTGATAGATTCTGAAAGTTTAGTTAATATAGCATGTTCCTGGACAGGGGGATCCCTCTTTGTATTGTACGAAGGGTCTAACAGGAGTCATACAGTGGTGTTTAGTACCCATCGGAAGAGTATTTAATTAGCAATATTCTGGTGTTGGTTTGGAGCGGATTAATCGCTCGTGCGAATAGTTATGGACATAAGAAGTTTATGTCCATTTACTATTATTTGCTTTTACTTAGCCATACGGCGGGAAACCCAGTATCCCACCCACCTGAGCTGTTGGAAATCGTCACAGCCCACCTGTATGAATCAACCTATGACCTTTTGTTATAGTGCGAAGCCGAATTCCTGTGTCCAATGAACAATGAGATTGTAGGGACCATTGAATTGTATTGTGTGTGGGGCATAAATAGACAAGCCGATCACATCCAGCTCACTCTTCAACGGTTATCATTGCTGAAAATCGGGAGCTGGATGTCCAGAGGCGCATGCGATCGTTTCCCCTTGTGCGTAAGTGTTTCTCCGCAACCATATTGTTCTTACTGTTATTGTGGGCCATTTCTCTCTCTCTCTCTCTTCTCCTCTTTCTCTCTTATTTTCCCTTAAAACGTAATTTTATTGTATTGTATTTCCTGTGTAGTTATCTGGTTAGGTAGTCTATGTTATATTGTAGTGTATGACTTGTATTGTGTTAATTCTTTTGCAAGTATATCATTCATAATATATATATATTAGGCGTTGGACCCTAAGCCCAGGTATCTGTGTATTTCTTATAGTGTTTAGTATTCTCAGAGCGTCGGTGACGCTCGAACAGCATTTGAGTTAATAAGGTTACACTAGGTTGCATCTACACCCTATTTCTACACTAAGGTTTTACTGCATAATATACTGTTTATGGTTTAGATATAAAGGTTTAACATTGTGAGCGTCAGCGCCGCTGGTGATCTCCTCGTGGTCCCGAGCGTCCGCTACGCTATAGCGAATCATTACGTTAGACGGCAGCCAATAGCGTGCCTGCCTGTGATCTCTTGGCCGTGAGCGAACGTGACGCTTGAGCGTCTCGACTACGGCTAAGCGATTGCTACGCAACGAGCGTACCCTTACGGTACTCCATACGTGAATAGCGTACAGTGTTCTTAGACCTCACAAAGGGTTTTATATAAGATAAATATCTAGCTTTATCAAAACGCACTGGGAGCATAACTCCCCTATGTCATTGAGAGCCCCTTGGATTGGGGAATGCGTATCTGCTCCTTACACCAATAAAACCAGAGGTGTGGCCATCCTCTTTCATAAGAATCTCCAATTCTCCATCCTTAAAAAATATATCGACCCCGAGGGCAGATTTATATTTCTAGATGTTTCGATTGACAATGTGATATATACCTTTCTAAACGTATATGCACCTACTGGATCTAACAATCTCTTTTTTGCAGATATTCTTCAAAGAGTTTTATCCTGGGGTGGCCAGAACTTAATCCTAGGGGGAGACTTCAACACGGTCGTTGATCCATCCATGGATAGGTCGGGGGTAAGTACCAAAAGACCCGGGCCCTCCTCTACTCTGCTTTCCTCTTTTTGTTCTCAACTCACCCTATTAGACCCCTGGCGTCTACATAACCCCCTTCAACGAGATTATTCTTTCTATTCACACCCACATTCTACTCACTCTCGCATTGACTATCTATTTTTATCCAAACACCTCTTTTCTAAAGTTACCCACACCTCAATTAAAGACATCATTATTTCGGACCACGCCCCCATTACCTTGTCCCTACACCTATCCCTACCCCAGAACATATCTAAATGTTGGAGATTCCCAGCATATCTCACACGCTCAGAGGATTTCTTATTACATCTTAAACACACCTGGCAGAATTATACTACTGACAACCTAGATCAAGAATCTAACACTCCACTTTTTTGGGGAGCCTCTGAAGCAGTCCTTCGTGGCCATATCATCTCCTATGTCAATTCTAAGCGCAAGAAATTTAACATAAAATTACAGGAACTTAGTGCGGCTCTCACACTTGCATATCGCACATACAAACAAAGCGATAGCCCTACCCATAAGGAGGCGTACCTCATGGCAAAACAAATCTATGATACCTTTCTCACCGAACAGGCCCAGATCAGCTACGACTACGGCAGGAACAGGTTTCATAGGTGGGGGAATAAACCCGGTAAGCTCCTGGCCAACCTGGTTAGGGGGCCCCGAAACAAAACATGGGTTGACTCGTTGCACAGCTCTGGAGGTGTTCTTTCTGATCCCACTGACATCTGCTCGGCTTTTATGCGTTTCTAGAAGTCCCTATATACTGCCGACGTTGATAATGCAACTGATGGTCAATTATTCCTAGATGAGGCGCAGTTACCGAAGCTGGAGTTAGAAGAGAGGGAATCGTTGGATGCTCCCATAACTGAGGTGGAGGTGCGGGCCACCATTAAGTCCCTCCCAAATGGAAAGAGCCCTGGCCCTGACGGTTTCAGCGCTGAATTTTATAAGGTGCTAGATGCCGACATACTCCCCATATTAACACGATTATATAACCATATACTAACAACAGGGGAGACTCCCCTTCGTTTTAATGAAGCCAAACTCATAGTGCTAGCAAAACCTGGTAAAGATCCTACTCAGGTTGGGTCATACCGCCCTATCTCACTCCTCAATCAAGATTTTAAAATCTTGACTAAAATCATAGCTAACAGGTTGCAAGCATCTCATCTCACCCGCACAGATGGGATTCGTCAAAGGTAGACAATCCACACGGGGAGTGCGGGCGGCCCTAACTGCGATATCTTACACCCGCCTTAGCCAGGCCAAAAATAACATCATTATAAATTTAGACGCAGAGAAGGCATTTGATAAAATTGCCTGGCCTCACCTATCTCGAGTGCTCACCCACCAGGGGTTTGGCACAGCGTTTTGCAACTTGGTGCAGACCTTATATACCAACCCAGTGGCGCAGGTCTTAGTCAATAATGTGACATCTTCATTCTTCACGTTGGAAAGAGGCACTAGGCAAGGATGCCCCTTATCTCCCCTCCTTTTTGATTTGGCACTGGAACCCCTTATACGCCATATTCTGTCACACAAGAACTATAAGGGCATTGCTGTGGGAACACAGGAATTGAAGGTGGTGGCATTCGCAGACGACCTCCTCCTTTTTATGTCAGATCCTCATCGTACAATCCCGCAGCTAATTGCCATGACTGATCGTTTCTCCTCTTTCGCAGGGTTTACCATCAATTATAGTAAGTCAGAGGCGTTGGCCATATATGGACAGGCGAGACTGGGTTGGGGGACCACCTTTCCCTTTAAATGGGCGAATACACATATTACCTTTCTAGGCGTTGCACTCCCTGCTCAGCCCTGCCACCTATATAGGCTTAATATCACTCCAGTCCTGCATAAGATTAGAACCGAACTTGGCCTCTGGCAATCCCTCCCCCTTCATATGCTAGGGAGATGTAACTTATTTAAGATGGCCAGCTTCCCAAAGCTCCTCTATGTTTTACAGATGACCCCCCTATTATTATCTAAATCAGACCTATCTTCTCTGAACGCCTCTATCTCCAAATACATCTGGGCTGGTAAACGCCCAAGGATTAGCATGAAAAAATTATCCCAGACTGTGCCTAGAGGGGGAATCAATCTACCTGATATTAAGCAATACAATCTTGCGTGCCTCTTACGCATTGCTATGGATTGGCTTGGAAACAATAATTATTACACAGGTTCTAGTCTAGATTCTCAACTATGTGCCCCCCTATCCCTCAGTTATCTTCTCCATGCCAAGCCCTCCAAATTGGCCTTACATATTACCACTAATTTACTACTACTCCCCATAATACAGGCGTGGAAAATATTTATACTCACTTTCACTGCCCCTTATCGGCAACCTAGAGTTTCAGGAGGGGGGAGCTCTACAACCTTTCACTACCTGGCACTCTCTTGGCATCCGCAACCTACGCAACCTGCTTAACTCCTCCCGCGCCCCGCTGTCTTTCATGGAGGCGCGAGAGAAATACGGCCTGCTTCCTCACCACGAGTTTGCCTACTTCCAAGCAATACACTATCTTAAAACTGTACTATCTAAACTGACAGGGATCGACTTTCTTAACTCTCTAGACACACTAATCCAATCGACCTGCTACTCCATATCAACCATTTATTCACGTATCCGTCTTGAACTTATCCCAGACACGGACCTTCCGGAGCTGTCCCAATGGTCCTCCCACATCCCAACGGTCACCCCTGAATCCCTCTTAAATCACTTTCAATTGACCTTAAAGCTTATTCCAGCAAGCTCTTACCAAGAAATGGCCTATAAAATGCTCCATAGGGCATACATCTCACCTAAACGCCGATCTATGATGGGCATCTCAGAAGACAGTAAATGCACCAAATGCCTAATGGAGGGGGCCGACCTCTTCCATTGCTTCTGGGATTGCGCTCTGGTGTCACAGTTTTGGCATGAGGTACATCACTATGGAACCACGTCCTTAGGCATATCCTTTAGTTGCACTACCTCCTGGGCACTGTTCGGGTGTTTGACTGACCAACCTGACATCCCCAGGGCTAATAAAAAAACTGCTTATGATACTATCAGCAGCTGGCAGGAAGGCAATCCTGCAACAGTGGATTCACAACATACCTCCTAATATCTCGATGGTGACCTCTAGATTATTTTTTCTATTCACCATGGACTGGCTGGAGACCTCTATCCATAAGGAGAGGCTCACCCCTGCCTTGTTCCAATGTTGGAACACTTACATTTTGACACTCCCCTTACATACCAAACAGGCCATTGACAAATGCTTTCAATCTACCTCATGGTACCTCCTCCACGCTATAGAACACCCTAACCCCTTAAACATCTAACTTACCCTCTCTCTTCTTCTCTGGACTCTTCTCCACTCCCTTCTATATTCAATTGTATACCGGGTTGATTGGAAATATAGACCCCCGATTTGGGAAGATTGTGCTGTGGATGGATCGACGACCCGTGTCCCATAGTAGGCATTACATGTTGGTTTATTTTCTTATGTTTTAGGTATTTTATATAAGTTTAGGGATTTTTTTGGATAACCTATTTTTACTAGTGGAGAATCGATATTTGATCCATCCCGTTTCATCTATAATCTGCTCCGCTTTGGTAATTAAAACACACTATAAATTCCCTGATATCACTAGTTATACACATGTTCCCTTTCTTGGAAGGGTATAAAAGTTATTATAAGAGGAAAAGTTTGAAAATATGTTTGGATCTCTACCTGGGATTATATGAGACTGAATAATATGTGACTCCCTGTCTCCTGTTAGGAGGATTTTGTATAATATATTTTATGTGGTAGATTGTTAACTATACAGGTTGAGTCTCCCTTATCCAAAATGCTTGGGACCAGAGGTATTTTGGATATGGGATTTTTCCGTATTTTGGAATAATTGCATACCATAGTGAGATATCATGGTGATGGGACCTAAATCTAAGCACAGAATGCATTTATGTTTCATATACACCATATACACACAGCCTGAAGGTCATTTTAGCCAATATTTTTTATAACTTTGAGCATTAAACAAAGTGTGTCTACATTCACACAATTCATTTATGTTTCATATACACCTTATACACACAGCCTGAAGGTCATTTAATACAATATTTTTAATAACTTTGTGTATTAAACAAAGTTTGTGCACATTGAGACATCAAAAAACAAAGGTTTCACTATTTCACTCTCACTCAAAAAAGTCCGTATTTCGGAATATTCCGTATTTCGGAATATATGGATATGGGATACTCAACCTGTATACTCTTTTTCATGTCTCGAAATGCTGCTTACTTACCCTGTACGATGTGAGATTGCAATAAAAATAGTTTGAAAAAAAAAAAAATTGCCACTTAGTCAAAATCGCACATAGCTAATATCGCAAGTACACATAGTCAATATTTCATAGTCCATATCGCATAGTCAAAATCGAAGATAGCCAAAATCTCACTGTGTATATGCACCTTTATTGTTGACGATGATAAGTACAATTATGTAACACCCCCCAACCCCTGGTAAATACTAACTAGCTTCACCTGTCCCCGCTCTGGAGCAATGATGAATTGCTCTGGTGTTTTAGTATCCAACGCTGCTGCTCACAGCTAGTTGGATACTTTAGTACAGTGGTTCTCAACCTCGGTCCTCAAGTACCACCAACAGTTCATGTTTTCCAGGTTTCCTCACAGGATTGCAAGTGAAATAATTTGCTCCACCTGTGGGTCTTTTATAACGTGTCAGTGAGTAATGAATACACCTGTTCAACTGCTAGGTGACCTGGAAAACATGAACTGTTAAGGGTACTTGAGGACCGAGGTTGAGAACCACTGCTCCAGTACACAGGTTCTCAAACTCGGTCCTCAGGACCCCACACAGTTCATATTTTCCAGGTCTCCTCACAGAATCACAAATGAAATAATTAGCTCCACCTGTGGACCTTTTAAAATGTGTCAGTGAGTAATTAATACACCTGTGCACCTGCTGGGTTACCTGGAAAACGTTGACTGTTTAGGGTCCTGAGGACCGAGCTTGAGAACCTATGCTCTAGTACAGTGGTTCTCAAACTCGGTCCTCAGGACCCCACACAGTGCATGTTTTGCAGGTAACCCAGCAAGTGCCCAGGTGTATTAATTACTCAGACACATTTTAAAAGGTCCACAGGTGGAGCTAATTATTTCACTTGTCATTCTGTGAGGTGACCTGCAAAACATGCACTGTGTGGGGTCCTAAGGATTGAGTTTGAGAACCTGTGCTCTAGTAGCACTGCTGAAAGGCAGTGCTTAATTAATAGGCCACTAACTGAGAATGGAATGCGACATGAATAAACAATAAAATGAGAATTAGTGAGAAGACAACTGGAAATGAATTAGAGGGTAAAATTAAATAAAAACAGATTAAGAAATGAATAAATGAAGAAGAAAGTAAATGAGGGAATAAGAAATGAGTAAGTAAAGGAATAAATAAGAGAACATAAGCAGATTAAGCAAGGAATGGAGCCCATTTATCAAAAATCACACTTGTATTATCATCTGGGAGGGATATAAGTGCGCAAAATTACATTGCAGTATGCCAGAGGTTCCCAAATGCGGTCCTCAAGGCACCCCAACAGTCCAGGTTTTAGGTATATCCATGGCTCAGCACAGATGGTTAAATCAAATTGACTAAGGTGCTAATTAATGCTGCTTTCACATCGCAAAACCTGCTTTTGAAATGGTATTTGAAATGGTTCTTAAAACGGGTCTGAGCAGTTAAACCCCTTTCACATCTCATGTTGTAACCAGTAAATTACCATTTCATTACCGTTTTGGTACCTTTCACACTGAACCCGTTTCACCCATAGAAAACAGTGGTTGTCATTATAAATGGACTTTTCTGGCCCACACATTATTAATAATTATTAATTAATTCATTATTAATAATTTGGATAGTCGTACGATGGAACCCAGCAGCTTGAAGCATTTTTGCTATGTTTTTATATATGAGGGTATCCTTGACTGTCCCAGTAATTTGGCAGCAGATTTCCTCATCCCCTCTGATCCTAAAGCAGCTCCCTCACCTCTTCATCACTCCAATTAGACATTTTATAATGGCTTTGCAGTCTAAGGGGTATATGCAATTGCGGTCGAATTCCCGAAATTGTCGAATTTCGGGAATTTTTCGCCCCCCCAAAAAAATCGTCAATGCAATTCAGTGCTTTCGTCCAAAAAACGGACTTTCAAAATTCGACTTTTTGAAATTCGACTTTTGTCAAATTCGACTTTTCTGCAATGATACAAGTGCTGCAATTCGACCAAAGTGTATTCAATTGAAGTTTGGAAATTCGACAACAGTGCTTTTAGACAGTAAATTCGACATTTTCAATCCGCCACACTTTGGTGGGTGAAACTAATAAAAAAAATTTAAAACATGTTTTTTATTTGTGTTTTTTTTTATTGATAATAGCATATCTATTTATATTAGAAGGGATTAGGTACTTGGTTTGTCTTTTTTGGAGGCACAAGTATTATTTATATATTTTTTAAAATATTTTTATTTTTATTTTTTTAGATGGAATGGTAAAATTCTGAAAAAAATGGCGTGGGGTCCCCCCTCCAAAGCATAACCAGCCTCGGGCTCTTCGAGCTGGTCCTGGTTCTAAAAATGCGGGGGAAAAATTGACAGGGGATTCCCCCGTATTTTTAAAACCAGCACTGGGCTCTGCGCCTGGTGCTCGTGCAAAAAATACGGGGGACAAAAAGAGTAGGGGTCCCCCGTATTTTTTACACCAGCATCGGGCTCCACTAGCTGGACAGATAATGCCACAGTCGGGGGTCACTTTTATACAGTGCCTTGCGGCCGTGGCATTAAATATCCAACTAGTCACCACTGGCCGGGGTACCCTGGGGGAGTGGGGACCCCTTCAATCAAGGGGTCCCCCCCTGCCACCCAAGGGCCAGGGGTGAAGCCCGAGGCTGTCCCCCCCATCCAAGGGCTGCGGATGGGAGGCTGATAGCCTTGAGTAAAATGACAGAATATTGTTTTTTCCAATAGTACTACAAGTCCCAGCAAGCCTCCCCCGCAAGCTGGTACTTGGAGAACCACAAGTACCAGCATGCCGAGGAAAACCGGGCCCGCTGGTACCTGTAGTACTACTGGGGAAAAAATACCCAAATAAAAACAGGAGACACACACCGTGACAAGTACAACTTTATTACACACTGCCGACACACACATACTTACCTATGTTGACACGAAGCAGTCGGTCCTCTTCTCCAAGTAGAATCCACGGGTACCTGAAAATAAAAGATAATTATACTCACCTGATCCATGGTCCAGAGATAAATCCACGTACTTGTCAAAAAAATAAGAATTTACTTACCGATAATTCTATTTCTTGTAGTCCGTAGTGGATGCTGGGAACTCCGTAAGGACCATGGGGAATAGCGGCTCCGCAGGAGACTGGGCACAAAAGTAAAGCTTTAGGACTACCTGGTGTGCACTGGCTCCTCCCCCTATGACCCTCCTCCAAGCCTCAGTTAGGATACTGTGCCCGGACGAGCGTACACAATAAGGAAGGATTTATGAATCCCGGGTAAGACTCATACCAGCCACACCAATCACACCGTACAACTTGTGATCTGAACCCAGTTAACAGCATGATAACAGAGGAGCCTCTGGATAGATGGCTCACAACAACAATAACCCGATTTAGTTAACAATAACTATGTACAAGTATTGCAGACAATCCGCACTTGGGATGGGCGCCCAGCATCCACTACGGACTACGAGAAATAGAATTATCGGTAAGTAAATTCTTATTTTCTCTGACGTCCTAGTGGATGCTGGGAACTCCGTAAGGACCATGGGGATTATACCAAAGCTCCCAAACGGGCGGGAGAGTGCGGATGACTCTGCAGCACCGAATGAGAGAACTCCAGGTCCTCCTCAGCCAGGGTATCAAATTTGTAGAATTTAGCAAACGTGTTTGCCCCTGACCAAGTAGCTGCTCGGCAAAGTTGTAAAGCCGAGACCCCTCGGGCAGCCGCCCAAGATGAGCCCACCTTCCTTGTGGAATGGGCTTTTACAGATTTTGGCTGTGGCAGGCCTGCCACAGAATGTGCAAGCTGAATTGTATTACAAATCCAACGAGCAATAGTCTGCTTAGAAGCAGGAGCACCCAGCTTGTTGGGTGCATACAGGATAAACAGCGAGTCAGATTTTCTGACTCCAGCCGTCCTGGAAACATATATTTTTAGGGCCCTGACTACGTCCAACAACTTGGAGTCCTCCAAGTCACTAGTAGCCGCAGGTACCACAATAGGTTGGTTCAGATGAAACGCTGAAACCACCTTAGGGAGAAAATGAGGACGAGTCCTCAATTCCGCCCTGTCTGAATGGAAGATCAGATAAGGGCTTTTACAGGATAAAGCCGCCAATTCTGACACGCGCCTGGCCGAGGCCAGGGCCAACAGCATGACCACTTTCCATGTGAGATATTTTAACTCCACAGATTCAAGTGGTTCAAACCAATGTGACTTTAGGAACCCCAAAACTACATTGAGATCCCAAGGTGCCACTGTAGGCACAAAAGGAGGCTGTATATGCAGTACCCCTTTTACAAACGTCTGAACTTCAGGAACTGAAGCTAGTTCTTTCTGGAAGAAAATTGACAGGGCCGAAATTTGAACCTTAATGGACCCCAATTTTAGGCCCATAGACACTCCTGTTTGCAGGAAATGCAGGAATCGACCTAGTTGAAATTCCTCCATCGGGGCCTTACTGGCCTCTCACCACGCAACATATTTTCGCCAAATGCGGTGATAATGCTTTGCGGTTACATCCTTCCTGGCTTTGATCAGGGTAGGGATGACTTCATCCGGAATGCCTTTTTCCTTCAGGATTCGGCGTTCAACCGCCCTGCCGTCAAACGCAGCCGCGGTATGTCTTGGAATATACAGGGTCCTTGCTGGAGCAGGTCCCTTCTTAGAGGTAGAGGCCACGGGTCCTCCGTGAGCATCTCTTGAAATTCCGGGTACCAAGTCCTTCTTGGCCAATCCGGAGCCACGAGTATAGTTCTTACTCCCCTCCGTCTTATAATTCTCAGTACTTTTGGTATGAGAGGAAGAGGAGGGAACACATACACTGACTGGTACACCCACGGTGTTACCAGAGCGTCCACAGCTATTGCCTGAGGGTCCCTTGACCTGGCGCAATACCTGTCCAATTTTTTGTTTAGGCGGGACGCCATCATGTCCACCTTTGGTTTTTCCCAACGGTTTACAATCATGTGGAAGACTTCTGGGTGAAGTCCATACTCTCCCGGGTGGAGGTCGTGCCTGCTGAGGAAGTCTGCTTCCCAGTTGTCCACTCCCGGAATGAACACTGCTGACAATGCTATCACATGATTTTCCGCCCAGCGAAAAATCCTTGCAGCTTCTGCCATTGCCCTCCTGCTTCTTGTGCCGCCCTGTCTGTTTACGTGGGCGACTGCCGTGATGTTATCCGACTGGATCAGCACCGGCTGACCTTGAAGCAGAGGTCTTGCTTGGCTTAGGGCATTGTAAATGGCCCTTAGCTCCCAGATATTTATGTGAAGTGATGTCTCCAGGCTTGACCACAAGCCCTGGAAATTTCTTCCCTGTGTGACTGCTCCCCAGCCTCGCAGGCTGGCATCCGTGGTCACCAGGACCCAGTCCTGAATGCCGAATCTGCGGCCCTCTAGAAGATGAGCACTCTGCAACCACCACAGGAGAGACACCCTTGTCTTTGGTGACAGGGTTATCCGCTGATGCATCTGAAGATGCGATCCGGACCATTTGTCTAGCAGGTCCCACTGGAAAGTTCTTGCGTGGAATCTGCCGAAAGGAAATGCTTCGTAGGAAGCCACCATTTTTCCCAGGACCCTTGTGCACTGATGCACTGACACTTGGCCTGGTTTTAGGAGGTTTCTGACTAGTTCGGATAACTCCCTGGCTTTCTCCTCCGGGAGAAACACCTTTTTCTGGACTGTGTCCAGGATCATCCCTAGGAATAGAAGACGTGTCGTCGGGATCAGCTGCGATCTTGGAATATTGAGAATCCAACCGTGCTGCCGCAACACTACTTGAGATAGTGCTACCCCGACTACCAACTTTTCCCTGGATCTTGCCCTTATCAGGAGATCGTCCAAGTAAGGGATAACTAAAACTCCCTTCCTTCGAAGGAGTATCATCATTTCGGCCATTACTTTGGTAAAGACCCGGGGTGCCGTGGACAAACCAAACGGCAGCGTCTGAAACTGATAGTGATAGTTCTGTACCACAAACCTGAGGTACCCTTGGTGAGAAGGGTAAATTGGGACATGGAGATAAGCATCCTTGATGTCCAGAGACACCATATAATTCCCTTCTTCCAGGTTCGCAATCACCGCTCTGAGTGACTCCATCTTGAATTTGAACCTTTGTATGTAAGTGTTCCAGGATTTCAGATTTAAAATAGGTCTCACCGAGCCGTCCGGCTTCGGTACCACAAACAGCGTGGAATAATACCCCTTTCACTGTTGTAGGAGGGGTACCTTGATTATCACCTGCTGGGAATACAGCTTGTGAATGGCTTCCGATACCGCCTCCCTGTCGGAGGGAGACGTCGGTAAAGCAGACTTTAGGAAACGGCGAAGGGGAGACGTCTCGAATTCCAATTTGTGCCCCTGAGATACCCCTGAAGGATCCAGGGGTCCACCTGTGAGTGAGCCCACTGCACGCTGACATTTTTTAGACGGGCCCCCACCGTGCCTGAGTCCGCTTGTAAAGCCCCAGCGTCATGCTGAGGACTTGGCAGAAACGGGAGAGGGCTTCTGTTCCTGGGAACTGGCTGTTTGCTGCAGCCTTTTTCCTCTCCCTCTGCCACGGGGCAGAAATGAGGAGCCTTTTGCCCGCTTGCCCTTATGGGGCCGAAAGGACTGCGCCTGATAATACGGCGTCTTCTTATGTTGAGAGGCTACCTGGGGTAAAAATGTGGATTTCCCAGCCGTTGCCGTGGCCACCAGGTCTGTTAGACCTACCCCAAATAACTCCTCCCTTTTATAAGGCGATACTTCCATATGCCTTTGGAATCAGCATCACCTGACCACTGTCTTGTCCATAACCCTCTTCTGGCAGAAATGGACAGCGCACTTACTCTTGATGCCAGTCGGCAAATATCCCTCTGTGCATCACGCATATATAGAAATGCATCTTTTAAATGCTCTATAGTCAGTAATATACTGTCCCTATCTAGGGTATCAATATTGTCAGTCAGGGAAACCGACCAAGCCACCCCAGCACTGCACATCCAGGCTGAGGCGATTGCTGGTCGCAGTATCACACCCGTGTGAGTGTATATACATTTTAGGATATTTTCCTGCTTTCTGTCAGCAGGTTCCTTAAGGGCGGCCGTATCCGGGGACGGTAGTGCCACCTGTGTAGACAAGCGTGTGAGCGCTTTATCCACCCTAGGGGGTGTTTCCCAACGTGCCCTATCCTCTGGCGGGAAGGGGTATGATGCTAATAACTTTTTAGGAATTAACAGTTTTTATCGGGGGAAACCCACGCATCATCACACACTTCATTTAATTCCTCAGATGCAGGAAAAACTACAGGCAGTTTTTTCTCACCCAACATAATACCCTTTTTAGTGGTACTGGTATTATCAGAAATATGTAAAACATTTTCCATAGCCTCAATCATGTAACGTGTGGCCCTACTGGAAGTCACATTCGTCTCTTAATCGTCGACACTGGAGTCAGTATCCGTGTCGGCGTCTGTATCTGCCATCTGAGGTAACGGGCGTTTTAGAGCCCCTGATGGCTTTTGAGACACCTGGACAGGCACAGGCTGAGTAGCCGGCTGTCTCATGTCATCAATCTTTTGTAAAGAGCTGACACTGTCACGTAATTCCTTCCATAAGCTCAGCCACTCAGGTGTCGACTCCCTAGGGGGTGACATCTCCATTACAGGCAATTGCTCCGCCTCCACACCATTTTCCTCCTCATACATGTCGACACAATCGTACCGACACACAGCACACACACAGGGAATGCTCTGATAGAGGACAGGACCCCACTAGCCCTTTGGGGAGACAGAGGGAGAGTATGCCAGCACACACCAGAGCGCTATATATATACAGGGATAACCTTATAGAAGTTGATGGTGTAGGGGCTTTCTTAGTATAGCAAATATATATTGATTCAAGCTTTTTCGCATTAACTAAGATATTTACTCCTGCTCACAATTAGGCTCATGTTTCCTTAAAAGCTGCACAGATATTTTATAAGCTCAAAATTATATTCAAAGCATGAATTGGTCAATGTCACAGCACCAGATGTATCCAAGGCCAGTCAAGCATATCGCCAAAAGTTCTGAACATCGAGGAGGATTTTGACCTGTCCTGACCACCAGAGAGGATGTTCCGGAAAACTGATAATCGCAAAGCAATAAATATATTTTAATTGCTAATTATAATCTCATATGACAATTGATGTATTTCAGTTTTCAAGACATACATGGTGTATTCTGATTGGCTAAATGTATTGGCACACATGAATCCTTTGTTCTCTTACTATAAAATAAACCTTATATGGCCCCTAAGACAGATCAACTATGAACTGCTTAGGTTACACAATGATCCTGTGTCACCTTTTCATTCACTGATCTCCAACCGGTTGCAAGGGAAACAGAATTCTGACTGATGACTGCAGAGAGTTTATAGACCAGACCTGAATAGGTTAACATACCCTATCATTTTGGGGGCTCGTCCGGGATATTCCAGCATCTCCTCCACTGGCAATAAATCCTCTGATCTTTCAGGAACCGCTGATAACAAAAACCGGTAAGTGAGATTTAATGTGTAGATTTCTACCTGCTCACTTGAACTCAGCGTTTCTTGAAATCTGCGGAAGTCCAGTCGGGAAGGTCAGAGAATATCTTAAAGAGCCCAGTGTCAGTCAGAAGAAATTTTTTAAGGTACCATATATGTATGTTATATTGTTGAATTGTGGGTAAATAATTTCAGATAATTTGCCACAAGTGCACAGGGGGAATTAATCAAATATGCAGAAAACTTTTAAATTGTGAAAGTACTAATACATGTTTATTAAGAAAATCGAGCCGTTTTATAAAGGTGGCGCATGGCCAAGATATGTTCTAATGCTGATAACCAGTTTGAATTGATAAATAACCAAAGAGGTGTATGCAAATCTTGTACCTGTGTTGTTGTGTTAAGAAAATACAAAGGGTCCGTAGCACCGAGATTGGTGGCAATTACAAGCACTGAAGTCTCATTTGGTTATGTGGAAAATTATGATGAATTTTATTGTACAAAAGGTTGTCATTTTAAAAAGGGAATTGTTGGAACATTACATTGAGAATGATTGATCTAACATCATAACATATTGGCCTAGGAACCACATAATCCCAGGTCTAAGACCCATGTGCCCGTACAGCCTCAAACAGCTGCCGTGCACACAGATAACAGATATAGCATTTACTGTCATCCCTTTTTTTGTATCCTTGCACTGTTGTATATACTCTGTCAATATGCTTTTGAAAAGGTGGGGGGGAGTCGGGTGTCTGCTGAATAATGAAACCAGTGTCAGTAACTAGATTCTGCTGCACACATTGTACTGTATATATTGTATGTCCCTATGCAAGACAGTTAAAGGGTAGGATTGGGTCTGTAATAAAGAACAGCTACTGTCTGAAAGAGACACAAGGTGAACATATTCCAAGAATAGTGGGGAGTTTACCAAGAACAGATTTTACAAGCAGGAGTCTATATAGACAGAGGGATAGACCCTTGGAGTGACTTAACAATAATATTAGGGACGCATCTCAGTGATCCAGAAGAAATAATCTATTATGCAGGTCTCACTTGGGGAGCAGTACTAACAGATTTTCCACCAACACAGGGAGGAAGGGACAACACTACAACCCATGTCATTTGTCCACAGACGGATTTAAGGAGCTTTTTAGGTACAAGGATAGAAGAGATTCTTCAGAGTCAGCGTCTCACAAGGAGATTTTAATTCCCTCATAAGGGGTTGCTAAAATACCACATCAGGATGGGTTCAAACCCGTGGATATTGTTAGTAACAGGGAGGGTAAGAAAAAGCTTTAAAAGGAGATTTTAAGTCCCTCATAAGGAGTTACTAAAATGCCACATCAGGAGGGGTTCCGCGCACGTTCACCCAGGCATGGGAGCGCGGTCTGTAAAGATGTCAGGGCCCGACAAACCCGTGGATATTGTTAGTAACAGGGAGGGCAGGAAAGCTCTGAAAGGAAGAAGTAAAATTTTCAAAAGAGCAGGTTTTCCGTCAGAAGGGACACTAGACTTAGAGAAGTGGGAAAAATTTGCCTCCTGTAACAAGAGTTGGATAATTAAGCATAATTATAGAGATCAAGTATCCACCTGGATCACTGTAGCAAAAGAATTAGAAGCAGAAAATATAAGAAGAGATGAGGAAAATTATTTCCCCATTGTACCAGAGTACTCAATAGCACCACAACCAGCGTTAAACTCACTGCCTGTAATTTCAGCAACAACACCTGCACACTATACCCCACCCCTATACCCAGACATGCATGCACACCAAGGTACCCATAGTATGAACAGAATGAAATCATCTGCAAGCTCACTAACAGTAAAATTGAAAAAAAGATGAGCCAGGAAAAGAGTGACGAATAGTCAGCCCTATCTTGGAAGGATCTGTGGTTGAAAATCCGAATGATTTACCTGAGCTATGTGTACAGAGTATGCCCCAGTGTCCTGATACTTTATCACAAGAAACCCCAACAAGATCAAACCAAAGAAACTGGGCAGCTAAAGTTCCCCTCATGTTTAAACGAGTGGTAGACACCTGGAATCAAGCTATGAGTCCAGTAAACAATTGTCCACAATCAGGAACTATAGGCGAAAGGGTGCAAATCAGGTGAAGAGGAGAAGCAAGGGGTCAAGACACAGCCTCTACAGCTTTTCATGCTTAGGTGCATAATGTACAGAATAAACTGACATATTTTCCAGAAAAATTGTGTCCGGTATGTCAGTTTTGCGTTCCAGAAGGATATGAACATTGCCCAAATTGTGGAAACTGGATTTCACCCCATGAACCACCATGCCAAGATATCTATGCGACTAGAAATACTGAAAGACGGTCAACATTGCCTGTTTCTCTGTATCCAGCACAAGTACAGAGAATACGCAACCCAGATAATGCAGCCAGGACGAACGAACCATACATCGTACAGAGCCAACACCACAAACCATGGTATGGCAATGATCTCGCAAATATAGTTGCAGAGTCCCCAGATCCTAGAAAAAACCCAACAGCAGTTTATGCCTATATGGAAAGAATTCAAACCATATGGACACCGGCATGGGTCGACTACCACCAGTTGTGTGAGGCTATACTAGGACCAGCAACTGCCCAAACAGTAAGCACCATGTTAAAAGCAGATGCAGTAGATGATTGCCCAGCCATAACGGGCGTTCCGACAGAGAAAAATAGAACAACGTTTGAAAGTGGAAAGATGTACATGACAAGACTTAAGAGAGGGTGTCATGCACAGACACTCAGAGCACCAGCAGCCCCAGACTTGAAACAGGAAAAGACTGAGTCCATCAGAACTTACTATGATAAAGATACGACACACAAGATGATAGAATATGAAGGTGTGCAACTCCTGTGTCGGCAACAGTGTACTCAGTCACCACTGGCAGTTCGATAAAAGTGACTTTACCCACAGGAGACCCAAGGGTTTCAAGAGCTGTTTTTATGCACAACCAGATTCCTCTACGTTTACTTACAGATCAAGCCATTGCAACGACTGGATTGGGAGGTTAAGCCCTACCCCTGCAAGAAAGCAAAGATGTAACCTGAAATACAAGCTGCTATACAAGACTATCTCTCACAGGAAAAGTAAGACAAAGAGGAACAACAACTCCCAGCATAAACATCATTATGTTAAACACCAGCCTGGGTGGACTTGGACTAAGAAGATGACATGCCAGCAGCAGTGAGAAAGAATATGCAAGTAAAGAAAGGACAAAGTATGAAGAATAATGAATGAATCATAAAGAGAGGTGATTGGAAAAAGAAAAGTTGAGAAACAAATATGAAGGCCGCATGAAAGTTTGGAGACTAAAGGAAGTCTGCTTTAAGAAGGACAAAGAAAGACATCTGACAAGTGGTCAGTACTACCTGGCAAGATTACAGAGATAATGCCATGATTTAAAGCAACAGAAGCTCCGGGGTTTAAAGCAAATAATAAGGAACAAGACAGAAAAAGTTCCAGAAGACAAATGAATGATGCTTCTTCTGCCAATATGAAGTACAAGCTTCTTCAGGTACTCCCCAGTGAACATAATGTCTCCAGAAGAAACAGCAGAAGGTGTGATTACAGTCACCTTGCCCACTGGAGAAATACGTTTGTGCCTAATGAATACTGGAGCCAGCACACGCAGAGGACAGCAGAGGGAGATACCACAAGAACTGATGATATCAGAAATTCTTAAAAGGACAGGAGATGAAAGAAATACAGTCACCAATACCAGCCCAGTTCTTGACCTTGGAGTACATGTCGAGTGACTTTGCTGAAGCACAATGTACTAAAGCTTATCCAAGGAGAATACAGTACACACCAGCAGAAGTTTAACTTTCCAGCAACTTATCAAAGGAAAGAACAAAAAGCCATTTAGAAGCAAGTTAAAACAGAAGTTCAGTATTGGTTCATTCCCGCAGTACCAGTTGTAGAAGAAAGGAAGCAATACTACTGGACCAGGATAGCCCTGTGGAGGGGCTATATCACCAAGTGATTTATCCACAAAACACACAGCTAAATACAGGATGTGAATGAACTGCTGATTGCCACCACCACTAAAAGAAGTACCAAGAAGGGGCAGTGTCCTTAGTGAAGTTTCTGGAAGACCAAGACTGCAGAGCCTCAGAAGGAGAAATTGCAGCTAGTCAAGCAAGAGTTAATCTTCCTAGGACACTCAAGGTACCAGACATCTAACAAAAGTGAGAAGGAAAAGATTCAGACTGCAAGCTAAGATGCCAACTAGTGTCAAGCAAGTCAGATGATCATTCCTGGGCCTAGTAGGACACTACAGAACACGGATACCTCTAGCACCAGTCTACATGCAAGCATTGTATGACAACACTGAAAGGGAGGAGGGTCTGCATCCTACATACAGCAACAGATGAATTCAGCTATTGAACAATTGGAAACAGCAGTTGCCTCATCTCAAGCCCTAGAACTACCTGACTATTAAAGAAGGAGGCCATACATAGAAGTCCTTATGCAAAATCATGGACTGAGGTGAAGACCAGTGGCCTACAACTTAAGCAAACTTGACAGCGGTAATCAAAGAGCACCTACCGGCATCAGAGCAGTGATAGCAGCAACAGTCCTAGAAGAGTATAAGAGCACAGAGACAGTGATGAATCAGAAGTCCTAGAAGAGGACAAGAGCACAGGCATAGTGCTGAATCATGAACTTATCATCCAGGGTCCACATGCAGGTACAGAGAAGCTTCAACAAGCAAGAACCAAACACCTGTCAGTGGCAAGGCTGACCATGTATGAAGTAGCACTGCCAAAGTGCGACAAGTAACCATTAGAAGATGTATTACCCTCAACGCAGCAACCCTTTTCCAACATTAATCAATAAAGGTGTTGAATCTCAAGATTCAAAAGGAGGGAAAAACAGATTATCTACTGATGAATGGGAAAGCCAGAAGTTTCTAACATTCACTCACGAAGGTAAACAATATTGTTGGACACGATTACCCCAAGGGGGAGCAACCAGTCCATCAGATTTCTCAGAGGCAATGGCATTAATCCTGCAGAAATGGAGACCGCACTTTACAGACACCCAGTTAGTTCAATATGTGGATGATCAGCTTATTGCTGCACAGACAGAAGAAAAGTGCAAAAAGGAAACAGTATCACTACTCATCTTTTTGGCAGAAGAAGATTGCAGAGTGTCAAAAGACAAGCTTCAGCTAGTACAGAAAAAAGTTGTCTTCTTAGGACACTGCATATCTCAAGGAACAAGGCACCTTACTGATGAAAGAACAAAGGCAATAACTCAAGCAAAAACCCCAAGAACATTAAAAGAAATCAGAGCTTTCCTGGGCCTTATTGGATACTGCAGAGAATGGATACCCTCAGCCTCATTAATCATGCAACCTCTATATGAATTAACAAAGAAGGAGGTATCATCAGAAAACAGGGACACCATTGAAGAAGCAGTAAGAAAACTAAAGCAAGCTATAGTAACAGCCCCAGCATTGGGATTGCCTGATTACAAAAAGCCTTTTAACCTATTCTGCCATGAAAACAAAGGACATTCTTTAGGGGTGCTCACTCAGAAACATGGAACAAAACAAAGACCAGTGGCATACTCTTCAGCCCAGCTGGATCCAATAATCAGAGGAGCACCATCCTGTGTCCGAGCAGTGGCAGCAGCAGCAATAATGAAGGAAAAGGTGACAGACATCGTGCTTGATCACCCACTGTGTATACAAGTACTGCACGCTGTAACAGAAATACTAAGTCAAGAAAAAAAAGCAAACATCTTTCTGCAGCCAGACTTGCCAAATATGAAGCAGCACTATTAAGCGCCTCCCATGTCACCATCACAAGATGCACTGTACTAAACCCAGCTACACTCCTTCCCATCAACGGAGGAGAGGGGGACATGGTAAATGATGGTAAATCGTCAGATGAGGAGGAAAATGCTGCTACAGACACAGAAAATACAGCACAAACATTTCCACATGATTGCCTAGCCCTCATGGAATTAGAGACTTTACCTCTTCCTAATGTCCAAGATACACCACTGGACAATCCAGACATGAACCTGTTCGTCGATGGATCAAGATATTATGATAATGGATCCCCAAGGACAGGATATGCAGTAACAACTGAAACTTAAGTCATAGACTCTGGACCATTGCTACCAAGAATGGCAGCACAAGAAGCAGAACTCATAGCAATGACCAGAGCCTGCATACATGCTGAAAACATGACAGCTAATATCTAGTCCCAGGATTACGCTGTTATTTGGAAAAGTAGGGACTTCAAAGGTGCAAACGGAAAACCTATCAAACATGCCAGTTTGATTATGGAACTCTTCAGAGCATTGGAACTACCTAAAATAATTGGAATAATCAAGGTACAAGCACATACTAAGAGCCAAACCATGGAAGCTAAAGGAAATGCATTTGCAGATGCAGAAGCCAAGAGAATTGCCTTACAATCAAAAGAACTTGAGCAAGTCTTAGTAGCTCAAGATGTGAAACAAATGCCCAATGAAGAGGAGCTGATCAAAATTCAACAACAAGCATCACAAGGAGAAAAAGAAAAATGGACACGACTGGGGGCAGAAGAAGATGAACATGGACTTTGGAAGTCAAGAGAATTGAAGTACTGTCTACCAGCAGCTCTATTTCCACCTATGTTACAAGTAGCTCATGGACAAGTACACCATTCAAAGGAAGCCATGGTGAATAGAGTACAAGAGCATTGGGTAGCTCCAGGCTTCAATAAAGCTGCAACAAACTTTGTAGCAGGATGCTGGATCTGTGGAATCAGCAATCCAGGACAAAGAACCAAGACACCTCTAGGAAGTATACCCAAAGCCTCTTACCCATTTGAAAGACTACAAATTGACTATATACAGTGGCCACGAAGCGGTCCATATGAATATGTACTAGTAACAACGGACATGTTTAGTCACTGGGCCGAAGCCTGGCCAGTAAGCAAAGCCACAGCAAAAACCACTGCAAAGAAACTGATAGCAGAAGTAGTATGTAGATTTGGGATACCTGAGGTTATAGAATCAGATAGAGGTACACATTTCACAGGAGAAGTCATGCAGCATATAATGAAAGATTTGGGGGTACAGCAGGCCTTCCACGTGCCTTACCGCCCCCAGGCGAGTGGGAGGGGGGACATCTGAACTTTGACCTTAAGCTAAAACTACAGAAAATGATGACAGAAACCAAAAGAACGGCCAGAATGCCTACCTATAGTATTGTTCAATATTAGGACCACACCCATGAAACCTAGTAAACTGACTCCATATGAAATATTGTTTGGGTCAGCTCTAAGAACAGGTTGTTATTATCCACAACAATTACAACATAATCATGGTGATTTTTACAGGTTATGTACAGGAGGTCTGTAAAACATTGACTAACCTCCATTGCCGAGTGTTTTCTTCCATTCCAGACCCAGAAGGATCAGCTACGCATAAGCTAAATCCAGGAGATTGGGTCTATTTAAAGAGACATGTGAGAAAGACCTTTGAACCAAGATATGATGGTCCATATCAAGTGCTGCTAACCATGTCTACCTTAAATTAAGGTGAAAGGTCGTGATACCTGATTACATGCATCCCACTCGAAGAAGTTGACAGTGACTCTCCAGCCAGAAGAATGAAGTTGCTTATCCTTTGGTTGTTGTTAGGGGTAATCCCCAAGGTTTGGACTATAAGTCCAGGGGACTGGTTTACTGAAAGGGAATAGTTCAGGCCTAGGTAGTGTAGTGTAGGTAGAATAGGGAGAAAAAGTGGAATCAAAAAGAGGGGAAATGATGGTGTAGGGGCTTTCTTAGTATAGCAAATATATATTGATTCAAGCTTTTTCGCATTAACTAAGATATTTACTCCTGCTCACAATTAGGCTCATGTTTCCTTAAAAGCTGCACAGATATTTTATAAGCTCAAAATTATATTCAAAGCATGAATTGGTCAATGTCACAGCACCAGATGTATCCAAGGCCAGTCAAGCATATCGCCAAAAGTTCTGAACATCGAGGAGGATTTTGACCTGTCCTGACCACCAGAGAGGATGTTCCGGAAAACTGATAATCGCAAAGCAATAAATATATTTTAATTGCTAATTATAATCTCGTATGACAATTGATGTATTTCAGTTTTCAAGACATACATGGTGTATTCTGATTGGCTAAATGTATTGGCACACATGAATCCTTTGTTCTCTTACTATAAAATAAACCTTATATGGCCCCTAAGACAGATCAACTATGAACTGCTTAGGTTACACAATGATCCTGTGTCACCTTTTCATTCACTGATCTCCAACCGGTTGCAAGGGAAACAGAATTCTGACTGATGACTGCAGAGAGTTTATAGACCAGACCTGAATAGGTTAACATACCCTATCAAAGTGTTTTTCCCCTTATAGCTGCTGTTTTATTAATACTGCCCCCCTCTCTTTTTTAACCCCTTTCTGTAGTGTAGTAACTGCAGGGGAGAGCCAGGGAGCTTCCCTCCAACGGAGCTGTGAGAGAAAATGGCGCCAGTGTGCTGAGGAGATAGGCTCCGCCCCTTTTTCGCAGACTTTTCTCCCGCATTTTTATGGATTCTGGCAGGGGTTAAAATACATCCATATAGCCCTGGGGGTTATATGTGATGTATGTTTGCCAGCCAAGGTGTTTTTATTGCTGCTCAGGGCGCCCCCCCCCCCAGCGCCCTGCACCCTCAGTGACTGCAGTGTGAGGTGTGTATGAGGAGCAATGGCGCACAGCTGCAGTGCTGTGCGCTACCTTGGTGAAGACTGATGTCTTCTGCCGCCGATTTTCCGGACCTCTTCTTGCTTCTGGCTCTGTAAGGGGGCCGGCGGCGCGGCTCTGGGACCGGACTCCGAGGCTGGGCCTGTGTTCGGTCCCTCTGGAGCTAATGGTGTCCAGTAGCCAAGAAGCCCAAGCTGGCTGCAAGCAGGCAGGTTCGCTTCTTCTCCCCTTAGTCCCTCGATGCAGTGAGCCTGTTGCCAGCAGGTCTCACTGAAAATAAAAAACCTAAAACTAAACTTTCACTAAGAAGCTCAGGAGAGCCCCTAGTGTGCACCCTTCTCGGCCGGGCACAAAAATCTAACTGAGGCTTGGAGGAGAGTCATAGGGGGAGGAGCCAGTGCACACCAGGTAGTCCTAAAGCTTTACTTTTGTGCCCAGTCTCCTGCGGAGCCGCTATTCCCCATGGTCCTTACGGAGTTTCCAGCATCCACTAGGACGTCAGAGAAAAGAAAACGAACACCCGACCAGCGAACTGAAAGGGGTACCATGTTGACACATGGGACCCCTTTCCCCGAATGCAGAGAGACCCCCCCGTGACTGCTGTCACTGAAAGGTCTCGTAAGCCAATCAGCGAGCGCAACGTCCTTGCACTCTGCTGATTGGCTCTGTGCGCGTCTGAGCTGTCAGCGCATCGCACAGCTCCCTCCATTATATTCAATGGTGGGAACTTTGCGGCTAGCGGTGAGGTCACCCGCCGGTCAGCGGCTGACCGCGGGTAACCCCACCACTGACGGCAAAGTTCCCACCATTGAAAGTAATGGAGGCAGCTGTGCGATGCGCTGTCTGAGCTTAGACGCGCACAGCCAATCGGGTGAGCGCCACGGAGTAGCGCTTCCTGATTGGCTGAAGGGACCTCAGTGACAGGAGTCACGTGATGTCCCGGCATTCGGGGAAAGGGGTCTCATGTGTCAACATGGGACCCCTTTCAGTCCGGTGGTTCGTGTGTTTGTGTTTTTTTTTTGCCAAGTACGAGGATTATCTCTGGATGTGGATTTATCTCTGGACACTGGCAGGTGAGTATAATTTTTTTCACAGGTACCCTCGGATCGTCGGAAACTGTGGCAGTCGGCGTGTCAACATAGGTAAGTATGTATGTGTGTCGGCAGTGTGTAATAAAGTTGTACTTGTCACGGTGTGTGTCTCCTGTTTTTATTTGGGTATTTTTTTACCAGTAGTACTACAGGTACTAGCGGGCCCGTTTTTCTCCCGCATACTGGTACTTGTGGTTCTCCAAGTACCAGCTTGCGGGGGAGGCTTGCTGGGACTTGTAGTACTATTGGAAAAAACAATATTCTGTAATTTTACTCAAGGCTATCAGCCTCCCATCCGCAGCCAATGGATGGGGGGGACAGCCTCGGGCTTCCCCCCTGGCCCTTGGGTGGCTGGGGGGGGGGACCCCTTGATTGAAGGGGTCCCCACTCCCCCAGGGTACCCCGGCCAGGGGTGACTAGTTGGATATTTAATGCCACGGCCGCAGGGCACTGTATAAAAGTGACCCCCGGCTGTGGCATTATCTGTCCAGCTAGTGGAGCCCGATGCTGGTGTAAAAAATACGGGGCACCCCTACTCTTTTTGTCCACCGCATTTTTAGAACCAGGACAAGCTCGAAGAGCCCGAGGCTGGTTATGCTTTGGAGGGGGGATCCCACGCCATTTTTTTTCCGTGTTTTTCCCGTTTAAACGTTTATAAAGCCACTCTCACATGTGTCTCCTGTGTTTTCCAAGCTGTTTCCTGGTTGTGGCTGCTGACATCACACATGGAGACAGCCTATGACCTGCTGGGGCTTGCAAATACCGTTTCAGACCCTTTCACACTGCACAGTGAAATGGGACTGAAACGGGTAGGACCCTTCTTTTTTACTGTTTCAAAATACCGGTATTTTGAAAACGGTAAATTGAAGGGGACCCTTTCACATCGCAGCTTGACCCGTTTAGGAAGCCAGTTAAAACGGCAAAATACCGGGTATAAGCTGCGGTGTGAAAGGGGTATGAGTCAGCTGTGGCCAAGCATGGATACATTTAAAATCAGGAACGTTGGGGTGCCTTGAGGACCACGTTTGGGAACCTCTGCCGTATGCACCTATACCGCTCAGGTGCACAAAGAGCACACCTCTGACCAGGCATGCGGCCTTTGCTGGTGAGGGTTCCGGAGAAACTCTCTGCCAGTTAATTTTGCAAAGAATAGCCCATAGGCCACAGCAGCACAACGCCATCTTCAGGTGGGTGTAGTATCGTCAACCGATGGTCTCCTGACCCTGCGGGGAGTGGCGCGTGCAGCAAGCCCCTTGCGGGCTCGCTGCGCTCGCCACACTGCGGGCTCGGTGGCAACACCCACAAGTGGAAATAGTCCCTGTTGGTCGGCATGACAACCGTCGGGATAGTGAGGGGGTGGGATGCTGGTGGAAATCATGTAACCGTTGGTCTCCCGACTGCCGATCACATAATTACCACCCCTTCAGATGGCATTAGCTGCGAGGACCAAACTTAGTAAATCTGACGGCATTGAATCGCCCATTGGCGTATATAAAGTGAGAATAATACATTAATAATAAATGCATATACAGATAATAATTATAATATATGAATAGGAAGTGAATGAATGTGAAGTTACTGAATAAAAGGCAGGGCAGCCAGGAAATAATCCAATTCCCCAGTGACGTCACCAGATTTAATACACAGTCTCTGGGATTCCGTGTGATTGGTCGGTAAGTCTGTCACTCTCCCGCCTGCACATAACCAACCCTTGCCCAGCCTCGGCAGGCGAGTAGGCGGGGTTGGAGCGTGTGCCCCTCTGCTGCGTTCTCTGATTGGCCGGTGGACGCCTCGGGGCTCGCTCGTGCTCCTGTGCTCCCATCCTCTCGTGGTGGGTCGCGCGCTCTCCCTTTTCCAGGCCCTCCTCTCCCATTGGCTGAGTAAAACGCGACGCGCCCCTCCGCCGGCCGCAGGTATTTATACGACCCACCGAGACCCCTCAAACGATGTCTAACTCTGTTGCAGTAAAGAAGCAGAAGATGGAGGAGTCCGCGCTGGAGCAGCTGAAGGAGCATACCGTGGTGGTGGCCGACACCGGAGACTTCAATGGTGAGACCGCCTACTTCTGCAGCTCCCACCGTCCTGCAATTCGGGCCCCGTGTTATAGCATGCAGTACCTTCTGCAAGTCCCACCTATAAGCTGGCCAGAGCATTCTGAAACCAGTAGTTCCACAGCTACTTGAGCTTTGCAGGCTGTCTGAGCTGTGCTCCCAAATTGCCCTGCATGCCTGTAGCTCGCAGCATGGTGTGTGACGGGGCGTGCACCCAGCATTTGGCTGAGCTACAGCGTCCCTGGCTGGGTGATCTTGACTCGGGCACATGTGCTTTCTCCAGTTACAGCTTATTGTGGCATTCCATGTTCCTCAGGACCATATAAATATTCTGTGTATAATATAATATATTACTGTGCTTCTGCCCAGTGCACCAGCAGTAAGGTGGTGAAGTGCTGGGTCACCCCCTACACGTGCTGACTGTGCAATAACCTGTTCCTCTAGCCAGCTTACACTCTGTTCTATAGCTAACATCTGTGTCACTATTCACCTGGCTGCTCACTTCTTTCTGCATGCTTACATCACATCGGTTTCTCTGCTACTATGTATCTTGTCTTTACTACTATGCACCTTTTTAATGTGTATCAGAATTACAAGTATGGCTAACAGCTGGGCATCTGGATCGTGAATGATCTTAATGTCTGGTGTCGGCAGAAGTAAAAATGCTAATCGGTACTGAAGTGCTGTCAGCATTTCAAGTATGCTTCCTTGTGATGTGGTGTGCTGCAAACTTCTTCTATGGCACATTGTGTCTATCATACTGGATGGAGTTCCCCTTTACAGTGGCAAAAGTAATTTAATAGTGTTGCATGTTGAATTTTAAGGTGGTTTCTTAAGCGCATCTCTACCACAATGGTAAGGCTTCACCCCCTCTTCTGCTTTTTATCTGGCAAGTGGTGCTGTGTCTTGCCTCTGACTGGTACTTGGCTGGCATCATACCCGTGCACCACACTTCAATCGGGACATAGTCCTATTTGCGTCTAAGGAGCTGCTAACTGCTTGGTCTTTGTCTGTAGCTGGCATTCCATGCTGCAGGTGCATTACCATCTAACAGTAAGGTGGGGGGTGATGGAGAGGAATCTGCAATATAGTATCCCCTAGGCTACTAAAGGGTGACTCATCCTGGAGATGGCGTTTTCTCATACGTCCTAGAGGATGCTGGGGACTCCGTAAGGACCATGGGGTATAGACTGGATACGCAGGAGACATGGGCACATTAAGACTTTAAATGGGTGTGAACTGGCTCCTCCCTCTATGCCCCTCCTCCAGACCTGTTAGATTATGTGCCCAGGAGAGACTGGACACGCACTAGGGGAGCTCTACTGAGTTTCTCTAAGACTTTGTTAGGTTTTTTATTTTCAGAGAGTCCTGTTGGCTACAGGCTCTCTGCTTCGTGGGACTGAGGGGAGAGGGGTCAGACCTACTTCTGAGTTAAGGGCTCTGCTTCTTAGGCTACTGGACACCATTAGCTCCAGAGGGTTCAATCACTTGGTGCACCTAGCTGCTTGTTCCCGGAGCTGTGCCGTCACCCCCCTCACAGAAGCCAGAAGAGAGAAGCCGGGTGAGTATTAGAAGAACAGAAGACTTAAGTGACGGCAGAAGACTTTTGAGTCTCAGAGGTACCGCGCAGTGCGCCATTGCTCCCACACACCAATGGCTCTACAAGGGCGCAGGGGGTCTCCCTGGGCAGCAATATATACCTCCATTGAGCCTGGCTAAATGCGTATACAGTGCATAGGCACTGTATACGGACCCCTGCCAGCATAAAAACGCTAAATTAATATGGCAGCTGAAGCGTGCCAAGAAGGGGCGGGGCTTAGCCCTTGCAACATGATTCGGCGCTATTTTCTCCATGGTCCCTGCCAAGGCAATGTGTACAGTGCAAACGAAGGGGGGCACAGTGTCTTAGTGCAATATAGAAGGAAATATAGCACTATTTTAGATAATGGGCATGTAATCATTGAGTTGTGCATATATGTCTGTGTTCCCTTTCAGATATACCCACTATAGCTTTTTAGTCCCCATGTGTCGACATGCGTGAGGGCTCTGTTGCAAACAGCTATGGGAATCTGTCGGCATCGCCGACGCCTGTTGATACTTGATTCAGTAGATGCAGTGTCCGCAGGTCGGTAGCTGTATGCTTTTCAAAAGTACACTGTATAGGAGACACCGTAGTATGTGGGTGATCCTGTCGGCACCAACTATTACTGGATGTAAATAAACATGCTGTAACTAACTTATACCTGTGTGTGTATATTTATTTATTTGGTACGGTTCCATGGACCTGTAGCTCGAGCACAGACATGGTGGTATTTGTGTGGAAGCGATATTCAAAATTATATATGTATACTTCCCTCGGGGTCGCAAGAATGTTTTTTTGCCTGGTTACTACTCCCTGCTGTCGACTAATACTGGTTTTCTGTCGACCATAAGGTTTCCTGATTAGATCCACAACTGGGGCATTCAGTACATGATCATACACATTCAGAACACAATGTCACTAGGGACCCGGCGGTTCCGGACTGTATGTATGTTCATATTACGGTTTCTAATGAATGCTGAAGTAAAAATATTCCTTTTCATGTGCTGGTTGCTCTGTTGATAAAGCTCTAGGTCGGTCATGATGAGTTAGTCTCAGATCCTCACAAGGAGTCCAAGTGTTTATTCTTTTCCCGCCGCGGATAGAATACTGTGAAAGTCGACTCCTGGTCGGCACGGGGCCCTGTCACAAAGGATCGTATACAGGAAGCTAAGTGATATTTTATTTCTATGCTTTGAAGTTATTTGCATTACATGCGCATGGGGGAGTGTTTGTATTCGGAAAGGCATCCGATCGTTTTACCCTAAAGAGAGGGTATGTCTTATGTTGGTTCTTCTCTATAACATTGAGGCAGGCTGCCGTGCGTATGCAGTAGGTGTGGCCGGGGGAATGCAGAGGCTGACTCCGAGAGATACTGGACTTTTTCCCTGTGACTGTGTACAGCTGTTTGGGGATGCCTTAGTTAAGTCATTCTCGGCGAATACCACTGGTAAGTCTACCTTCGTGAGTTAGATTCCCTCACAACGGTTGGTGACGCATTCTTTTGTGGGATGCAGTCATTTTAACCGGTTCGATACCGTTCTTTCTTTCCCTTTGTGCAGATAGTGGAAGGTGAAAAGGTAAGAGCTCTGCAGCCTTGTTAGGTTTGCAGAAGTGGATATTGTCTTTTGTTTCTACCACATCCACCGCATGTCGCTGGGTCTATCTGGCGCCCACACTGGTGGGAACTAGTCTAATACTCTTCCGTCAGTCCGGGAATGGACTTGGACCTAGGAGTTAATAATAGAATCCAAAGGGGGACATACTGGAGTTTAGATTCCCCTCACTGATTTTTCAAATAGATCTTACAGATTCCCCTCTGGAATGGGAGGTAGTACGCGACGCCATACCAGAGTTGCGTCAGGTTCAGGACCTTGTCCTGCTGTCCCTGTTAAAAAACAAAACAAAAAAAAAACCCCAAAGATTTCTACCTACGAAGTTGAACTACAGGTTGGAATCTCTCAGGCCAGGGAGCTCCAGCACGTAAGAGTAGAAAAAGGGTTTATATGAGTTTTTTTTTTTTTTTCTCAGCATTCAGCCTACCTGGGTTGGTATCCAGGATTGTCTTTGCCATTTCACCGAAGTGTTGGTAGTATGATGGTTTTCTTTCAATAAGTAAGAGCCACTGTTCTGTACTGGGATGCTCTCCTGATTACAGCGAGGTCAAGAAACAAGTGGTCCAAATCATTGTTTCTCTCTGACTGTTCTTCAACACAGGGAATGGCTGTTGTTCCCAACGACGCAGATGTCTGAGTAGGTATCAGAGTAGATACTGAACGGTTGAGGTTCTGTTTTCCTGTGGGAAGAGGTCTGAGGATCCTGAGTCGGATCAGATTTGCAGTGACAATCCATCAATATGTTTCCGTTGATGAAGATGGGTGTGGCCTAAGAGGCCTTTTCGGTGAGCAGGTCAAACGCCAAAGTTGTTTTCATGGGACCAGTTGGAAATGTGGTCCGGGTCTCACCTGCACATGCACCAGAATATAATCCTAATGGCCAGGATATCGCTCCTGTGGTGTCTGCACAGTCTCACCTCCTAGAGGGACAAAGGTTCGGGATCCAGGATTAGATCCTGGTGTCCATGCATGCAGATCTCAGAGACTGGGGAGCAGTCTTTCCAAGGGAAGTATTTCCAGAGGAAAAGGTCAAGCTGGGGAGCTTGTCTGCAATAAGCTTTCTTGAATTAAGAGCTATTTTCAGCGAACATATTCTTCGTGATCTGCCTGTGTTAATTCTGTCAGACGGCTTGACAGCAGTGGCATAAGTAAGCCGCTAAGGCCGAACAAGGAGCAAAGTGGCAATGGCAGTAGCAGCAAAAGTTTTCCGCTGGGCAGAAAGACGGGTAAACGCTATATTAGCAGTCTTCTGCAGACGCGATCTCCATCTGGGAGAAATAGTGGTCATCGAAGTTTTCACAGAAGTGACAAGTCTTTGAGGAGTGCCTCCATTGGACATGCTGGCGTCTCGCCTCAACGAGAGACCTCAGGGATATTGTTTCAGGTCAAGGGACACTCGAGCTATAGCAGTGGACGCCCTCGTGACACCTTGGGTGGTTTCAGTCGGTCTGTGTCCCCTCCGCTTTCACTCTTTCTGAAGGTGATAAACGTAAGAACAAAGGTTCAGGCGATCCTCATTGTTCCAGTCTAGCCAAGGAGGGCTTGGTATCCAGTTCAAGATTTACTCATAGAAGATCCCTGGCTTCTTCCTCTACGTGAGGAACTGTTACAGCAAGATCCGGGCGTGTATCAAGACTTACCGCGGCTGTGTGACTGTGGCGGTTGAACGCCATATCCTAGCCCGAAAGGGTATTCCCAGTGAAGTAGTTTCCACACTACTTCATGCTAGAAAAGAAGTAACTGCAAAGCCTTACCACCGTATTTGGCGAAAATGTGTCTTGGTGTGAATCCAAGAAGGCTCCTACGGAAGTCTTTCAGCTGGGTCGTTCTTCTCCATTCTTGGCAAGCAGGTGTGTATGCAGGCCTAAAGTTAGGCTCCATTTCAGTGCAGTTTTGGCCTTATAAATTTTCTTTAAAGAAAAAAGAATTGGCCACCTTTCCAGAAGTTCAGACTTTCGTGAAAGGAGTACTGCACATCCAACCTCCATTTGTGCCCATTGGCACCGTGGGACCTTGACGTGGTGTTGCGGTTTCTTGTGTCACACTGATTGAAACCTTTATGAAAGGTTGTGTTAAAATCTCTTGGAAAGTGGTCATGCTATTGGCCTTTGCGTCTGCAAGGCGGGTGTCGGAAGTGGCGGCTTTGTCTCCCAAGAGCCCCTGTTTGATCTTCAGTGTGGATAGAGTGGAATTGAAAACGCGGATATTAGTTCTGACAAAAAGTGGTTTCTGTGTTCGCAGAAACCAGTCTATTTTGATGCCTGTGGTTACTTAAGCATTGGCTGATTCAAAGTCTCTCGATGTAATCAGGGCTTTGAATATTTGTCGCCAATTTGGCCCAGATTGGGGAAACAGAGGCTCTGTTTGTCCAGTATGCTCCCAGCATGTTTGGGGCGCCTGCAGTCATGACTGCCATGCAGTCTGTTACACGCTGGATTTGTGATACGATTCGGCGTGCTCGTTTCTACGCCTGGATTGCAGTTACCGAAGTTGGTGGAGACTCATTCTATTAGGAAGGTGGGCTCTTCTTGGGCGGATGCCCGAGGAGTCTCGGCGGTTCAACTTTGCCGAGCGCCTACTTGGTTGGGTTCAAACACTTTTGCTAAGCTCTACAAGTTTGATACACTGGCTGATGGGGTCCTCATGTTTGCTCAATCGGTGCTGCGGAGTTGTACGCACTCTCCCGCCCGGTCTGGAGCTTTGGCATAAACCCCATGGTCCTTACGGAGTCCCCTGCATCCTCTAGGACGTATGAGAACAGGATTTTAATACCTACCAGTAAATCCTCTTCTTAGTCCGTAGAGGATGCTGGGCGCCTGTCCCAGTGCGTACTGTCTGCAGTTATTGGTCATGGTTACACTCTTGTGGTGGTTCTTTTCTGTCAGGCTGTTGCTGACGTTGTTCATGCCATGGCATGCGGTATCTTATAATTGGTTGGGTTGACACAGGTTGTGTTACATATTCTCTCAGCATATGTGGCTGTGTATTTTTCATGCCGTTGGCTGGTGTTCTATTAAATGCCACGTTCTGCGGGATGTTCGAGGTGTGAGCTGGTATGACACTCGCCGTGTTTAAACAATAAATTCTTTCCTCGACATGTCCGTCTCCCTGGGCACAGTTTTTCTAACTGAGGTCTGGAGGAGGGGCATAGAGGGAGGAGCTAGTTCACACCCATTCAAAGTCTTATAGTGTGCCCATGTCTCCTGCGGATCCCGTCTATACCCCATGGTCATTAGAGTCCCCAGCATCCTCTACGGACTAAGAGAAAAGTATTTACTGGTAGGTATTAAAATCCTATTATCCTACTCTGTAATGTGTAACATTCCAGAGCTTGGCAAATCTGACCACTTTACAGCCCCCACAGAAAACTATGGGGCCTGCGGCTGCTGCCAGAGTAGAATGTTATATAGGTTCCTTAATATTTTAGGCAGCCACCCAGGTTCACCCTATCTTTTCAGCCCTGTTAAAATATGGCACCCAGACATATCTGGGGAAGACTCATATACCAGGCTATATTTGGTAAGTGCAGAAAATCCAAGTGTACACCTGAAAGGGAGGCATTCAGCATCCGGACGATCGGGATGACTACAATTATGTGACTGAGTCCGAAATCCATCACTGAGGAGACGGCGCTTGAACACGTACATCTGACATCCCAAAGGTAAGTATTGGGGTTTGCCTTAGTGTTAGAATGCAGGGGTGTTAGGCATTGTGGAGGATTAGCTTTAGCTGCCACCCTCTAAGGGTTAGGGTAGGTGACCAGGGGAGGTGTAAAATTACTTATCCCCTCCAATGTCTGGATTCTGCTGTTCATGTGATTGTCATCCTGGCAGTCGGGATGCCATCATTCTGAAGCCACCTGAAGGGCACCCACAGCCAAACTAATACTTTGCTGTATGTGACAATGGGCCAGTGATGGATGCAGTGCACAGTAGCACTGTATGTGAATGCTGCTGAGGCGTCTTGTGTTGCTAGACACCACCTACGAGCTTTTGTGATCTGCTGCTGTGTCTAAGGATGCTGCATCAAATCACTCTGAAATCACTGGTAGTCTGAGTAACACTCAGGTTAGATAGCAGGTAACCGCTGTCTTCACTCTACCAGGGCCGAGAAGTCTGTCAGAAGACGCAGACCTACACATGGGGATAATTCACCCCTCTTCTGTAGAAATGTCTCCATTGCACCCCCCAAATATTATGCTGCGGCTTAGGGACACAGTGAAAATGTGAGACCAGTTCTGTACATGAGCAATTCACCTGCCATTGGAGTAGGGTTTGCAGAGTCGTGATGGCAGAAGCCACCAGGATTCTTCGATGGGCGGAAAATCACGTAAGTGCTCTGTCAGCAGTCTTTATTCTGGGAGTGGACAACTGGGAAGCAGACTTCCTCAGCAGACACGATCTCCATCCAGGAGAGTGGGGACTTCATTAAGAAGTCTTTGCAGAGATAACGGGTCTCTGGGGAATTCCTCAAATAGACATGATGGCGTCACGCCTCAACAAGAAGCTTCGGAGGTATTGTGCCAGGTCAAGGGTCCCCCAGGCAGTAGCAGTAGACGCCCTGGTGACACCATGGGTATTTCAGTCGGTCTAGGGGTTTCCTCCTCTTCCTCATCTCAAAAATATTTAGGATCATAAGACACAAGAGTACAGACAATAATAATTGTTCCAGACTGGCCTCGAAGGGCCTGGTACTCAGATCTTCAGGAAATGCTCACATAAGATCCTTGGTCTCTTCCTCTCAGGGAGGACCTGTTGCAGCAGGGGCCCTGTGTGTTCTAAGACTTACTGCGGTTACGGCATGGCAGTTGAACGCCGAATCCTAGCTGGGAAAGGTATTCCGGAGGAAGTCATACCTACTCTGATAAAGGCTAGGAAGGAGGTGACTGTGAAACATTATCACCGTATTTGGAGGAAGTATGTTTCTTGGTGTGAAACCAGGAAAGCCTCTACGGAAGATTTCCATCTGGGCCGTTCTCTCCACTTCCTACAGACTGGAGTGGATAAGGGCCTGAAGCTAGGCTCCATTAAAGTACAGATTTCAGCCCTATCTATATTCTTTCAGAAGGAATTGGCCTCTCTCCCAGAAGTCCAGACTTTTGTAAAGGGAGTACTGCACATCCAGCCTCCTTTTGTGCCCCAGTGGCACCATGGGACCTTAATGTGGTGTTACAGTTCCTTAAATCACACTGGTTTGAACCCCTTCAAACGGTTGAATTAAAATCTCACCTGGAAGGTGGTCATGTTGTTAACCTTGGCTTCCACAAGGCGGGTGTCTGAATTGGCGGCCTTGTCTTACAAGAGCCCCTACTTTATTTTTCATGTGGATAGAGCAGAGTTGAGGACTCGTCCACAATTTTTGCCTAAGGTGGTATCTTCATTTCATATGAACCAACCCATTGTGGTACCTGTGGCTGCGAGTGACTTGGAGGACTCCAAGTCCCTGGATGTAGTCAGGGCCTTAAAGATTTATGTAGCCAGGACGGCTAGAGTTGGGTTGTCCTGTATGCAGCCAACAAAGTTGGCGCGCCTGCTTCAAAGCAGACTATTGCTCGCTGGATCTGTAGCACGATTCAGCACGCTCATTCTACGGCTGGATTGCCGTTACCAAATTCGGTAAAGGCCCATTCCACTAGGAAGGTGGGCTCTTCTTTGGTGGCTGCCCGAGGCGTCTCGGCTTTACAGTTGTGCCGAGCAACTACTTGGTCGGGTTCAAACACTTTTTTGCCAAATTCTACAAGTTTGATACCCTGGCTGATGAGGACCTCGCGTTTGCTCAATCGGTGCTGCAGAGTCATCCGCACTCTCCCGCCCGGTTTGGAGCTTTGGTATAAACCCCATGGTCCTTACGGAGTCCCCAGCATCCTCTAGGACGTAATAGAAAATAAGATTTTAAACCTACCGGTAAATCTTTCTCCTAGTCCGTAGAGGATGCTGGGCGCCTGTCCCAGTGCGGACTTACTCTGCAAGACTTGTATATAGTTGTTGCTTGCATAAGGGTAATTAGTTGGAATCGGTCTTTGACTGATGCTCTGTTTTGTTCATACTGTTGACTGGTTACATATATTCCAGGTTATATGGTATGATTGGTGTGGGCTGGTATGAATCTTGCCCTTAGATTTGTAAAATCCTTTCCTCGTATTGTCCATCTCCTCTGGGCACAGTTTTCTAACTGAGGTCTGGAGGAGGGGCATAGAGGGAGGAGCCAGTACACACCCTTACTAAAAGTTCTTTATAGTGCCCATGTCTCCTGCTGAGCCCATCTATACCCCATGGTCCTTACGGAGTCCCCAGCATCCTCTGCGGACTAGGAGAAAGATTTACCGGTAGGTTTAAAATTGCATGTATGTTTTTTATTTTTTATTTTTTTTAAATAACCTGATTAAAGACTGGTCATTGTAAAATACACTTGATAGAGAGAGCTGAGGTAGCTGGGCATAGAAGCTTATTAATGAGGCGATATCCCTCTTAAAACACCCATTTTTAGGGTGTTTCTATATATTAGGATCCAAAGGATGTTAGGAGCTACCACAGCAGGAATGCAGTCAATTTACCTACAATCAAAATCCAGACTCTCAAAATACTGACAACCATTGACCGATCAAAATACTGACATTTAAAATGTTGCCGGGGTAAAAAGTCGACATGAGTTATTCATTGAAACTTTTACTATCCTGATGGACCTGGAGGGGGAATATAACTGTGAGCGCAGCGAGGCACAGTGCCTGAAGCATGCGCAGCGGTACACTTATACGGTGTCCATGTCAACACCCCCCCCCCCCCCCCCCCCCCCAAAAAAAAAATATATATAAAAAACTTGTTGACTTTTGACCTGTCAACATTTTAAATATTTATTTTTACCTTGTCAGTATCTTGACAATCTGTCAATTGTCTGGATTTTCATTGTAGGTATTTCATACTGATCCCCCACAGCAGACATCTCCAATATCTGGCAGCAGAAGCAGCCCCTATTGGTTTCTAGAAGGGATGTTAGGCTGTCAAATGTACTAAGCTTTGGAATGCTGCAGAAAAGAGGGTTAGTCACTGCACATGTGCAGTCAGCAGACATGCATGCATTGCAGCACTGTAGAGTCCTGATAAAGGACCAAATACAATCACTTGTCTGGTAGGGGTTCCTTTTTTCAGAGCCCCTGTCTTGCATTTGTATTAATACATCCCTTCAAATTTTAGCTTATTGCCTTGCATAGTGGCAATAAGATATTATAATAATCTGGTATGGGATCCCATAAAGTGCTGTAAATGTAAAATGTTAAAGGCTTGGTTCCTCTGATATCTGCGACATAGGGTGGGATTCATTTCTTTTCACCCCTTTACACACCCGTTCTATTTCTGCCCTTAGGGACGTTGTATCATTATTTCAGCTTGCTACGGCCGGAGTAGTGAGGCACCCAACCCTTTACACAGCTAAACCTGATTACTATGGGTGCAATATGCGCAATAACGGAGATCATTTTAGAAAGGAAATTGAGTGTGGTATATCATTTGAATCTCACCCATAATGTGCACAAGTGTCACTGGTCATTGCTGTCACTTGGGTTTGCCCACTGTATAATCGGCTGCAAAATCTTCACCATTGCAGAAATCCAAAGGAGCTGTTCATTTCATATTGCAAATTTCTGACGTCCTAGTGGATGCTGGGTACTCCGTAAGGACCATGGGGAATAGACGGCTCCGCAGGAGACTGGGCACTTCTAAGAAAAGATTAGGTACTACATCTGGTGTGCACTGGCTCCTCCCTCTATGCCCCTCCTCCAGACCTCAGTTAGAATCTGTGCCTGGCCTGAGCTGGATGCACTTAGTGGGCTCTCCTGAGTTCACTATAAAGAAAAGTATTTGTTAGGTTTTTTTATTTTCAGTGAGATCTGCTGGCAACAGACTCACTGCTACGTGGGACTGAGGGGAGAGAAGCGAACCTACCTGCTTGCAGCTAGCTTGGGCTTCTTAGGCTACTGGACACCATTAGCTCCAGAGGGATCGAACACAGGCCCAGTCCTCTGTCGTCCGGTCCCGCAGCCGCGCCGCCGTCCCCCTTGCAGAGCCAGAAGAACGAAGAGAAGTTGAAAATCGGCGGTTGAAGACTCCGGTCTTCATTAAGGTAGCGCACTGCAGCTATGCGCCATTGCTCCCTCTGCACACCACACACTCCGGTCACTGATGGGTGCAGGGCGCTGGGAAGGGGCGCACTGGGCAGCAATTAGAGTACCTTCCATGGCTAAATAGCACATAATACAGCTAATAAACTGTATATGTGCATAATCCCCCGCCATAAAGCATATAAAAAAGCGGGAGAAGTCCGCCGAGAAAGGGGCGGGGCTATCTTCCTCAGCACACGGGCGCCATGTTCTCTTCACAGCTCCGCTGGAAGGCAGCTCCCCAGGCTCTCCCCTGCAGTTTCCAGGCTTCAAGGGTAAAAAAGAGAGGGGGGGCACTAAATTTAGGCGCAAACTGTGTATAATAAGCTGCTATAGGGAAAAATCACTCACTTTAGTGTAAATCCCAGGTTATATAGCGCTGTGGTGTGTGCTGGCTCTCCCTCTCTCCCTCCTCCTCCAAGGACTTTGTGGGGTCCTGTCCTCAGTCAGAGCATTCCCTGTGTGCGGTGTCGGTACGGCTGTGTCGACATGTTTGGTGACGCTTACGTGGAGGCGGAACAGGAGCCGATAAGTGTGATGTCGCCCCCTGCGGGGCCGACACCAAAGTGGATGGATATGTGGAAGGTATTAACCGACAGTGTCAACTCCTTGCATAAAAGGTTTGATGACGTAACGGCTTTGGGACAGCCGGCATCTCAGCCCGCACCTGCCCAAGTGTCTCAGAGGCCATCAGGGGCTCAAAAGCGCCCGCTACCTCAGATGGCAGACACGGATGTCGACACGGAGTCTGACTCCAGTGTCGACGAGGATGAGACAAATGTACAATCCACAAGGGCCATCCGATGCATGATTACGGCAATGAAAAATGTGTTGCACATTTCTGACATTAACCCGGTTACCACAAAAAAGGGTATTATGTTTGGGGAGAAAAAGCAGCCAGTGACTTTTCCCCCATCTGATGAGTTAAATGAATTGTGTGAAGAAGCGTGGGGTTCCCCAGATAAGAAATTAGTGATTTCTAAGCGGTTACTAATGGCGTACCCTTTCCCGCCAACGGATAGGTTACGCTGGGAGACATCCCCTAAGGGTGGACAAGGCGCTGACACGCTTATCAAAAAAGGTGGCACTGCCTTCTCAGGATACGGCCGCCTTAAAGGAGACTGCAGATAGAAAGCAGGAGGCTATCCTGAAGTCTGTGTATACACACTCGGGTACTATACTGAGACCTGCTATTGCTTCAGCATGGATGTGTAGTGCTGCAGCAGCGTGGTCTGATCCCTGTCTGATAACATTGATTCCGTGGACAGGGACACTATATTGCTTCCCATAGAGCATATTAAAGACGTAGTCTTATATATGAGAGATGCACAGAGGGACATTTACCGGCTGGCATCTAGAATTAATGCAATGTCCATTTCTGCCCGGAGAGTATTATGGACTCGGCAGTGGACAGGTGAAGCTGACTCTAAAAGGCACATGGAAATTTTGCCTTATAAGGGTGAGGAATTGTTTGGGGATGGTCTTTCGGACCTCGTATCCACAGAAACAGCTGGGAAGTCGACTTTTTTACCTCAGGTTCCCTCACAGCCTAAGAAAGCACCGTATTATCAAGTACAGTCCTTTCGGCCTCAGAAAGGCAAGCTGGTTAGAGGCGCGTCCTTTCTGCCCAGAGGCAGGGGTAGAGGGAAAAAGCTGCACCATACAGCCAGTTCCCAAGAACAAAAATCCTCCCCTGCTTCCACTAAGTCCACCGCATGACACTGGGGCTCCACATGTGGAGCCAGGTGCGGTGGGGGCCCGTCTCCGGAACTTCAGCGACCAGTGGGTTTGCTCACAGGTGGATCTCTGGGTTCTACAAGTGGTATCTCAGGGATACAAGCTGGAGTTCGAGACGTCTCCCCCTCGCCGTTACCTCAAATCAGCCTTGCCAGCTACTCCCCAGGACAGGGAGGTAATATTGGCGGCATTTCACAAGCTGTACCTCCAGCAGGTGATAATCCAAGTTCCCCTCCTTCAACAGGGACGGGGTTACTATTCCACAATGTTTGTGGTACCGAAACCAGACTGTTCGGTGAGACCCATTCTAAATTTGAAATCCTTGAACACTTGTATAAGGAAGTTCAAGTTCAAAATGGAATCGCTCAGGGCGGTTATTGCAAGCCAGGAAGAGGGGGATTACATGGTATCACTGGACATCAAGGATGCTTACATACATGTCCCCATTTACCCACCTCACCAGGTGTACCTCTGTTTTGTGGTACAGGACTGCCATTACCAATTCCAGATGTTGCTGTTTGATCTGTCCACGGCACCGAGGGTATTTACCAAAGTAATGGCTGAAATGATACTCCTTCGAAAGAAGGGAGTTATAATTATCCCGTACTTGGACGATCTCCTTATAAAGGCGAGGTCCAGCGAGCAGTTGTTGGTCGGAGTAGCACTATCTCAGTAAGTGCTACAACAGCACGGCTGGATTCTGAATATCCCAAAGTCGCAGCTGGTTCCTACGACGCGTCTGCTGTTCCTGGGTATGATTCTGGACACAGAACAGAAGAAGGTTTTTCTCCCGGAGGAGAAGGCCAAGGAGTTGTCATCTCTGGTCAGAGACCTCCTGAAACCAAAACAGGTGTCGGTGCATCACTGCACGCGAGTCCTGGGAAAGATGGTAGCTTTTTACGAGGCAATTCCATTCGGCAGGTTCCATGCAAGGATCTTTCAGTGGGATCTGTTAGACAAGTGGTCCGGATCGCATCTTCAGATGCATCGGCTGATCACCCTGTCCCCGAGGGCCAGGGTGTCTCTTCTGTGGTGGCTGCAGAGTGCTCATCTTCTCGAGGGCCGCAGATTCGGCATACAGGACTGGGTCCTGGTGACCACGGATGCAAGCCTCCGAGGTTGGGGGGCAGTCACTCAGGGAAGAAACTTCCAAGGACAATGGTTGAGTCAGGAGGCTTCCCTACACATAGATATTCTGGAACTAAGGGCCATTTACAATGCCCTAAGTCAGGCAAAACCCCTGCTTCAAAACCAGCCGGTGCTGATTCAGTCAAACAACATCACGGCGGTCGCCCATGTAAACCGACAGGGCGGCACAAGAAGCAGGATGGCGATGGCAGAAGCCACAAGGATTCTCCGATGGGCGGATAATCACGTGATAGCACTGTCAGCAGTGTTCATTCCGGGAGTGGACAACTGGGAAGCAGACTTCCTCAGCAGGCACGACCTCCACCCGGGAGAGTGGGGACTTCATCCAGAAGTCTTCCAGCTGATTGTAAATCGTTGGGAAAGGCCACAGGTGGACATGATGGCGTCCCGCCTCAACAAAAAGCTAAAAAGATATTGCGCCAGGTCAAGGGACCCTCAGGCGATAGCTGTGGACGCTCTAGTGACACCGTGGGTATACCAGTCGGTTTGTGTTCCCTCCTCTTCCTCTCATACCAAAGGTACTGAGGATAATAGAGAGGAGTAAGAACTATACTCATTGTTCCGGATTGGCCAAGAAGGACTTGGTACCTGGAACTACAAGAAATGATCTCAGAAGACGTTAAAGATATAGGTCCTGTAAGCGGTGCGCAGTAGGAGCAGCTTGATTGAGTAAAAACACCCAGAGGTAACTCTCACAAATACCTCCACCCAGAGGGTTGGACAATTGCAGAAAAAAAGTTGGTGTTAATACATACAACCATGCGCGTCAAGGTAGGGATAGCTTTTTCTGGACCCACTGTCACATGTGTTGTCGTCTCAGAATGAATATCTCATAGTAACCAGAGAGAAGGAAACAAATAAAGTGCATATAGTGAAGCACCGTTTGTACTGGTTAAAAAATGAATGAAGGTGCATGAAATATAGCACAGATAAAAACAAAATTTAATATCCAAACATCAAACATAAAACATGTATAGCAGCATTAATGGTAGCCAGAGGTATCCAAACAAGGAGTCCAATCAAATGTAATTACCAGCAGCAGGTAGGGGTAAAAACATATAAGATAGGTAAGTCCTCAAACTGCAGGAAATCTCTCACCGCTTCCCCTGGTCCTTCGTGCTGGATCTCCCGGTTCAGTCTCAGATGAGTTTAAGCCAACGCGTTTCTAACTTTCTACCCATATTCATCGGGTCTTTCTCAAGGCTGTTTGGTGGTATGTCCTCCGTTTTGTCTCGTTTGTCTATTTAAGTACAATGTCCCCCAATCCCCGTGCGGCGGGCGCAGGTGGCTCCTATACAGTTGATTTCCTACAAGTCCCATGAGCACCTCTGCGCCTCGCCGTCGCTTCCGGTCGTCGTGTCTGTAGCCGTGGCAACGCGGCTGAGGCGCGTTCGTCTCCATGGCAACCCGCTCCATTCAACGTAGCGTCTCACTCGTGAAAAAAGTTCTCACAATCCATTATGTGGGCGTGTAGTTTATCAAGTGTGTTGGGGGAAAGATTTATAAAAAAGATCAATTAATGTACACAAACTGTTACAGTAACTAATGTGGTGATTTAAAAATACAATGTGCCACAGAATTAAGGTGCAAACATTTTGGGTGCAATCAGGCAGAAGGTGATAAAGGATAAAAGGAAATGAAGCTGGGTTAGAGGAACCATTTAATCTCAATCGAGATTAAGCCCACCCGGCTGCAGTGTGCCCAGTTCATAAATATTTTTAATTTCTGCTCTCGCTAATTGCGCTGGAAGATCCCTTAGTCTCCAATTGCCTTTTACCCATTGCAAACCTAGAAATCTTCTAATTGCCATGGGATCTTTATTATGTGTAGTGCGGAAATGCTCAGACAGGGCATGTGTTGTCAGACCATTTTTTATATTTCTAAGGTGTTCGCTGATCCGCACCTTTAGGGGTCTTGAAGTTCTGCCAATGTAAAAAAGTCCACATGTACATTCGACAGCATACACCACATTTTTTGTGTTGCATGTGACAAAGGTTTTGATGTTCACCTTCTTCCCATTTATCATAAGTTCACTAGTTTTGCTGTTCCCATCGCCTTTGACCGTACGACACCCAATACACATCCCACATCGAAAGAATCCTTTCGATTTAATCGTGGGAAGTGATTAGGTGGGTGGTAAGGCTCCCCTCACCAATGCATCTGGATATAATCTGGAGAAAGTAAGCTAGTCGGCAATCTATCTAGGGAAGTACTTCTACGAAAGAAAGATAAGGCACCTAACAACAAATCCACACCGTATGAATGGGCCTTTATTTCATCGTTCAACAGTCAACATAAAGAGCTAGAAAGGATTCTCAGAAGACATTGGGGAATTCTAAAAAGAGACCCCATAGTAGGCAATAAACTCCCTAACAAACCAAAGTGCATCTTCAGAAGGGCCCCGAATCTAAGCAATGCATTGGTGAGGGGAGCCTTACCACCCACCAAATCACTTCCCACGATTAAATCGAAAGGATTCTTTCGATGTGGGATGTGTATTGGGTGTCGTACAGTCAAAGGCGATGGGAACAGCAAAACTAGTGAACTTATGATAAATGGGAAGAAGGTGAACATCAAAACCTTTGTCACATGCAACACAAAAAATGTGGTGTATGCTGTCGAATGTACATGTGGACTTTTTTACATTGGCAGAACTTCAAGACCCCTAAAGGTGCGGATCAGCGAACACCTTAGAAATATAAAAAATGGTCTGACAACACATGCCCTGTCTGAGCATTTCCGCACTACACATAATAAAGATCCCATGGCAATTAGAAGATTTCTAGGTTTGCAATGGATAAAAGGCAATTGGAGACGAAGGGATCTTCCAGCGCAATTAGCGAGAGCAGAAATTAAAAATATTTATGAACTGGGCACACTGCAGCCGGGTGGGCTTAATCTCGATTTCGAGATTAAATGGTTCCTCTAACCCAGCTTCATTTCCTTTTATCCTTTATCACCTTCTGCCTGATTGCACCCAAAATGTTTGCACCTTAATTCTGTGGCACATTGTATTTTTAAATCATCACATTAGTTACTGTAACAATCAGTTTGTGTACATTAATTGATCTTTTTTTATAAATCTTTCCCCCAACACACTTGATGATGAACTACACGCCCGCATAATGGATTGTGAGAACTTTTTTCACGAGTGAGACACGCTACGTTGAATGGAGCGGGTTGCCATGGAGACCAACGCGCCTCAGCCACGTTGCCACGGCTACAGACACGACGACCGGAAGCGGAAGTGACGGCGAGGCGCAGGTGCTCATGGGACTTGTAGGAAATCAACTGTATAGGAGCCACCTGCGCCCGCCGCACGGGGATTGGGGGACATTGTACTTAAATAGACAAACGAGACAAAACGGAGGACATACCACCAAACAGCCTTGAGAAAGACCCGATGAATATGGGTAGAAACGCGTTGGATTAAACTCATCTGAGACTGAACCGGGAGATCCAGCACGAAGGACCAGGGGAAGCGGTGAGGTTTCCTGCAGTTTCTGAGGACTTGCCTATCTTATATGCTTTTACTCCTACCTGCTGCTGGTAATTACATTTGATTGGACTCCTTGTTTGGATCTCAGAGGATCCTTGGCCCCTGCCTCTCAGACAGGACCTGCTACAGCAGGGGCCCTGTCTGTTCCAAGACTTACCGCGGCTGCGTTTGACGGCATGGCGGTTGAACGCCGGATCCTGATGGAAAAGGACATTCCGGTTGAAGTCATTCCTACGCTGATAAAAGCTAGGAAGGATGTGACTGCAAAACATTATCACCGCATATGGCGAAAATGTTGCTTGGTGTGAGGCTATGAAGGCCCCAACTGAAGAATTTCAGCTGTGTCGATTTCTGCACTTCCTACAGTCAGGAGTGACTATGGGCCTAAAATTGGGATCCATTAAAGTCCAGATTTCGGCCCTGTCTATTTTCTTTCAAAAAGAACTGGCTTCACTGCCTGAAGTTCAGATGTTTGTTAAGGGAGTGCTGCATATTCAGCCCCCTTTTGTGCCTCCAGTGGCACCTTGTGATCTCAACGTTGTGTTGGATTTCCTAAAATCCCATTGGTTTGAGCCACTTCAGACTGTGGAGTTGAAATATCTCACGTGGAAAGTGGTCATGCTAGGCGTTTGTCAGAATTGGCGGCTTTGTCCTGTAAAAGCCCCTATCTGATCTTCCATATGGACAGGGCAGAATTGAGGACTCGTCCCCAATTTCTCCCTAAGGTGGTATCAGCGTTTCATTTGAACCAACCTATTGTGGTGCCTGCGGCTACTCGGGACTTGGAGGCTTCCAAGTTGCTGGATGTAGTCCGGGCCCTGAAAATCTGTTTCCAGCACGGCTAGAGTCAGAAAAACTGACTCTCTGTTTATCCTGCATGCACCCAACAAGCTGAGTGCTCCTGCTTCTAAGCAGACTATTGCTCGCTGGATCTGAAGCACTATTCAGCTTGCACATTCTGCGGCTGGACTGCCGCATCCTAAATCAGTCAAAGCCCATTCGACGAGGAAGGTGGGCTCTTCTTGGGCGGCTGCCCGAGGGGGTCTCTGCTTTACAACTTTGCCGAGCTGCTACCTGGTTGGGATCAAACACGTTTGCAAAATTCTACAAGTTTGATACCCTGGCTGAGGAGGACCTTGAGTTTGCTCATTCGGTGCTGCAGAGTCATCCGCACTCTCCCGCCAGTTTGGGAGCTCTGGTATAATCCCCATGGTCCTTATGGAGTACCCAGCATCCACTAGGACGTCGGAGAAAATAAGATTTTACTCACCGGTAAATCTTTCTCGTAGTCCGTAGTGGATGCTGGGAGCCCGTCCCAAGTGTGGAATTCTGCAATACTTGTATATAGCTATTGCTTAACTATAGGGTTTTTTGTTCTGAGCCATCAGTTTAATGAGGCTCAGTTGTTGTTCATACTGTTAACTGGGTATAGTTATCACGAGTTGTACGGTGTGATTGGTGTGGCTGGTATGAGTCTTACCCTGGATTCCAAATCCTTTCCTTGTAATGTCAGCTCTTGCGGCACAGTTTCCCTAACTGAGGTCTGGAGGAGGGGCATAGAGGGAGGAGCCAGTGCACACCAGATGTAGTGCCTAATCTTTTCTTTAAAGAAGTGCCCAGTCTCCTGCGGAGCCCGTCTATTCCCCATGGTCCTTACGGAGTACCCAGCATCCACTACAGACTATGAGAAATAGGTTTACCGGTGAGTAAAATCTTATTTTTAATTGCAGCGGGCTGGAATTGGTGTCACAGCCTTTACCAGTACTGTGTTGGTATGCTAATGTTTCAGAACAATAGAATGGTTACAGTTTAGCTGTATGTAGAGCATTTCCGGCACTGGTCAAGCTTTCTGATGGTTTGTGCCTTCATAGTGAAAAGAAATGATGAAAAGACCCAAAATTACTGAAGTTCCCCATTCAATGGGAAGTTTGAAATATTAGGTTGCCACACGTTTACAGCACCCAGTTACATAGCAATGCCTTGCAGTAACGGTTTGGAAATAGTTGTGGTATGACTGCTACTGCAAATATCAGCACTGTGGACCTTGGCTAAGGGGGTAGAAAAAGCTAATCTACTGAATGCTTTGTCATGACGTTTGGCACCAGAGCAGCTACAGTAAATGTACAAGGCCATTGTGTTACACACCCACGTCACATGTGTGGCTTGGCATTATTTCCTTGGGTGTAAATGCTGCTATATACATATGGTTAGCTGAACTGTTAGGTGAGCTCATGATGCATACAAAGGGGGGTATGCAATTAGGTGTGATCCTTTTTCAGCCAATAAAAACATCCTCCTAGAGCAATTTTTGACCGCTGGTTAAAAATTGCACTTTCCAATTATAGGGCATTTTCATTGATCAAGAAACCTGTGATTGAGTGACAATACATATGGTGTCTGGGATAAGTTCCCGATCCCAAGTGTTATCACTGCTGCGATGGCTGCTTATCACGAGTAATGCCATGGGGGAATGTGGGTAATTGGATGGCTCTGGCCAAATTAGTTAGCTAGGGTAAATTACTGCAGCTAACTGTATACCAGCCTTAAGTGTTATAAGAGGCTCTTGCATGCATTGTCTGCTGCTGACATGGAGCTGTTGCTCATCCGTATCTGCTTCTTGCTCTATAAATATTACCGCAGCAGATCTATATATTGCAAACTTGATATAGAATCCTATTTTATCTGCATCAATTTGTGTAGATTTTTTTTTTTTTTCTTGAATTGAGCTAGGCCTCAGCTTTCAGCATGTGTACAGTGGGTGCACATCCTGAAATGTTGGGCCTGTCCACATGACAGCAGTGTTAGCTGCTGACCAGATCATTCTCTAAGCCAGTGGTTCCTAAACTTTTTTGAATCACGGCACCCTAGCGTATCAGAATATTTTTCATGGCACCCCTAGACCAAAAGTTTCTTATTGAGAAATTTGAAAGAACTATTAAATTTAGTAAATTGTGTTTATTTCATCTTTAGGGTCAATTGTATGGTGACGGACAAGATTCACTTCTGTTTGTCCACATATTGTATGTTTGACAGCCACCAGCACTGGTTTTGCCTATTACATTGACCGTAAATAATTTGAATTGGTCTTGGGTCACCAACCCAGGGCACCCCTGCAAGTGTCCTGAGGCACCCCAAAGAGCCACGGCACACCGTTTGGGAACCACTGCTCTAATCCCACACACTGTGTGCTAGCAATAACCTGCTGACTCCTGTTAGTAATGGGCATGTTTATCACATGGAAACCTGCTGTTTGTAACTCACGGATGTGCCCCCTTTATTACTACAGCCTGGATTACATACTGGTAATCAAATATTACCTTTACACTTATCACCTTTAACATTTACAACATTTTGCAGTTAATTGCCATTGGTTACATCGGAGGTTCCCAAATGCTGTCAAGGCACCCTAACAGTGGAGGCTTTGATTATATACATGCTTGGCTGCTCGTGACTTAATTAGTACCTTAGTTAAATTGATTTGAGCATCTGTGCTGAGCCATGGATATACTTAAAACCTGGACTGTGGGGTCATTTGGGAACATCCGGCTACACTGCACTGTGACCATCCCCACTACATGTAAGTTGCACTGTGCTTCCAGCTGCATGCGTCTGGTTAGTGTAACCTGCATACTCTGACTTTAGAGCTGGATTACTGTGGATTTGTGAGGTTTTTGCCTTTATAGCACAAAAGACAATGGAAGCATTACATTTTGTTTCCAAAGAGTTTAAAAAGTCTCCAGCTTTCAAAATATTGCATAATGGGGATGATTCAATTGTTATGGACACTTGTTGAAGCAATTCATTTAGACGCCAAAATCACTTTTCAAACTGTATCCGGTCTCTAGATCGACCACACTTAGGTCGACAATGTCTACGTCGGCAGGGTTTCTAGGTTGTCATGATTTTTTTTTTTTTCAAATTTTACTTCCTTTTTTTGAACCTTTTCATGCTTTACAAGCCACGTTGACTTCAATTGGGAACACTAACCTTGCCCAAAGCATGGTGAGCGAAGTGAGCCGTGCAAGGGAACATGGTGCACTAATTGGGGTTCCTGGTCACTCTACGGAGAAAACCATGCAAAAAAAATTAAACTCATGTCGACTTTGTCCTGTCGATCAACTTACTGTTGACTTAAGTGTGGTCGACCCTATGATCCACACCCTTTCAAATGCCCAAATAGATGGGTTTAGCAGCTATATGTGGCTAATCCCAATCTAATGTCCTGGTTTTGGTACCCATACCAGACTTTTCTCATTTCTTTTAGCTACCTTAGCTGGGAATCGGTAGGATTTACGGACTATCGGGGTGCCAACCGTCTGTATACCGACAACTGTCCTGATCATTATACCTAGTGTTCACTCTAGGAATTTTTTTAGGGCAGGGTGCTGATCACGGGTAGAATACAAACGAATAAACAGACACCTGTCCCTATCTGTTATTCTTCCGGCGCTGATAGCAATTAGTAATTAATTACATAAAGTGCATCAATAGCAGCTGAGTAAGACAACTAGCTAGGTTGCCAATTAATTGGAGAACAAGAGAAAATATATAGTATACTCTGCGCTATATAACCACTATCAGGTTGAGCTATAGTGTGCAGTCTGTCATATAGAATAATTGACTCAGTAGAACTGTGAAGGTATAACAATAAATTCTTTATCTAATATTTAAAAAGCGGTATACATTTCATACAGAATAAGCAGCATGTATTAGGCAACAATTAATTTATAATCACAATTAGTATAGCATGTAATGAGAAGATATCTTTGTTATATTACTAAAAAATGAATGAAAGTACACTGGCGTCCCAGTGATTAATATATGTCTCGTAAAAATAATCACGGCTTTATTTAGTAATGAACTTTTGTATATATTGAGGTATAATTACCCATGTGCAGATTTCTGGGAGTATGGATAAGCAGGATCCGTTAATATATGTGCCCATAGATTGGTATGCAGTTAATTGAACTGATTGAAGCTGGTTTGGAAAAGGCCGTATTTTTCACGGCTGAATTCCGGATAAAATGGTTCTTATTGACCTGTGTGAAGATCTCCAAAGAACCCACCTCCTCACACCGGGTGTTAGACCTCACTGCGGAGGCCAGTAGCAGTCACTTGGTACAGGTGAGCGGAAAACTGGACGTCTGTGATAGTGGTAATCTCCTCAAGCCGGGTGTTAGACCTCACTGCAGCACAGCACCTGGACGGATGTCAGCGCCCTCGCCGAAAGCCGCTGGCCGGAGCGCCCGGCGTGTAACCAAGCCGTGATGGAATGTAGCTGTGAAGATCTTCACAGCTACATTCCATCACGGCTTGGTTACACGCCGGGCGCTCCGGCCAGCGGCTCTCGGCGAGGGCGCTGACATCCATCCAGGTGCTGTGCTGCAGACGTCGGGTTCTTTGTCTACCCGTACCGAGTGAGTGATATTGGCCGCTGCAGTGAGGTCTAACACCCGGCTTGAGGAGATTACCACTATCACAGACGTCCAGTTTTCCGCTCACCTGTACCGAGTTACTGCTACTGGCCTCCGCAGTGAGGTCTAACACCCGGTGTGAGGAGGTGGGTTCTTTGGAGATCTTCACACAGGTCAATAAGAACCATTTTATCCGGAATTCAGCCGTGAAAAATATACGGCCTTTTCCAAACCAGCTTCAATCGGTTCAATTAACTGCATACCAATCTATGTGCACGTATATTAACGGATCCTGCTTATCCATACTCACAGAAATCTGCACATGGGTAATTATACCTCAATATATACAAAAGTTCATTACTAAATAAAGCCGTGATTATTTTTACGAGACCTATATTAATCACTGGGACGCCAGTGTACTTTCATTCATTTTTTAGTAATATAACAAAGATATCTTATCTCATTACATGCTATACTAATTGTGATTATAAATTAATTGTTGCCTAATACATGCTGCTTATTCTGTATGAAATGTATACCGCTTTTTAAATATTAGATAAAGAATTTATTGTTATACCTTCACAGTTCTACTGAGTCAATTATTCTATATGACAGACTGCACACTATAGCTCAACCTGATACAGTGGTTATATAGCGCAGAGTATACTATATATTTTCTGCTGATCACGGGTAGGGCACATTTTTCATTCGGTAGGGCACATTTAGGTACATACTATAATGCTTGGTCCTCCCATTCCCACATGTGATAGAATGGACAGTGCGCGGCGAAGGCACGCAGCAAAAATTTAGGGGCGTTGTTTTTCATGGGGAAGGGGCGTGGCCACATAATAGTGGCAATTCACATTACACCACACAGTAGTGCAGCTAATACACACTGCACCAGGTAGAACCTCCTATACACACTGACAGGTAGAGCACGTTATACATATTGCACCAGATAAAGCACATTTTACACTTTGCGCCAGGCAGAGCACAGAGAAACATTGCACCAGGTAGAGAGCACAGAGAAACATTGCACCAGGTAGAGAGCACCGAGAAACATTGCACCAGGTAGAGAGCACCGAGAAACATTGCACCAGGTAGAGAGCACCGAGAAACATTGCACCAGGTAGAGAGCACTGAGAAACCTTGCACCAGGTAGAGAGCACTGAGAAACATTGCACCAGGTAGAGAGCACTGAGAAACATTGCACCAGGTAGAGAGCACTGAGAAACATTGCACCAGGTAGAGAGCACTGAGAAACATTGCACCAGGTAGAGAGCACTGAGAAACATTGCACCAGGTAGAGAGCACTCGGATATTTTCAAAGTGCAGCAGGCACAGGGGGCCACACAACATGGGGGGAGGGGGGGGGGGGGTTAGATGGTTCCGCACACACAAAACAAGGGGTAGAGGTGTCGCACACAGGGGGTTGGGGGGGGGGGGGCAGCAGGAGGGCACAAGGTGTCATATACATACACACACACGGGGGGCACAAACCAGGGTGAGGGGGTAAAGTGTGCCACACACAGGCAGGGGGTAAATTGGCCACATGCAGGGGGTGGGGGCGGGGGCAGGATATGGCAATGCATTTAAATACATGTATATCTACTCTCACTCTGGCAGCTGAGGGTCACACTCCGGTAGGTGGGTACGCTGGCTGGTGGAAGGTGGGGGCTGCCTGCGGGTGTCTGGCCCCAGCAGAAGTGACATGTGCAGGAGGCCATTACGGCGTAAGGTGTAACGTGCTCTGGATTCATGCACACAGAGGTGGGAGGGCTGGGTCTTCCTCGGCGGGAGAGGCAAACCCAGCCCTCCTGTCTCTCGCAGAGGAGGGGAGCTGCGGCGGCTGACAGCTAAGGATGGGCGGGAAGAGGCGGGCGGGGCGGGTCGCGGAGGTCTGTCTCATGCAGGGAGACAGTGTGACCACACTGCAGTAATCCAACTGCAGTAATGTGTCCGGCGGCGTGGCAGGGTCCGGCGGGCAGCAAAGTGTGGGGCAGGAGGGCGCACACAAACGGGCAGGGCAGCATTCAGGTGTCTAAAAAAGGGGCAGGGCACAGCGCCCTGTGAAAGACACCTAGAGTGAACACTATATACCAGCAGCGGGTCAAGTGCAAAGGGTCTCCTTGTGAGCTTGCCACAGGTTCTATTCCCACTCTATTGGTGTTGTGGACACCCACGAGTGGGAATAGCCCCTGTTAGCCAAGATTCCGGCTGTCTGCACTGTTGGCAGTTGGGATTGTGAAGTCTGTATCCTGACCGCTGGGATCCCAACTTAATAGAATTTTCAGATAGACTATGTTAGAATACATGTGGTGATTAAATTTTTTTTTCTTCTGATAGTACTGATTATAGCTAGACTTTCAGAGCTGCTTCTTCCCACGACAAATCTCTGCATCTAGCGCCAGGAGGTAATTACCCTAGGGTAATTTCCATTTCTTCCTTCTTCCCACGATGTGCTTATCAGCTGCCCCTAGTTTTTGTAGCTTTTTCAGGGTCAGATGGGGACTAGGTGGTTAATGATGGCACATTCATTTGTTTGTAGCATACTTCACCAGCCTAATCAGAGTGACACTCCCAGAATGTATGCTATTCATTCCTGTTCAAACATGTACCTCTAAGGGGATCCAGTTATGTGACTGGGTGAATAGGATCCCACCTGTCACCATGCCAACATCCTGAGTGATCAAATGCCCGACAGTTGGCATGCCAACAAACAGGGACTATTCCCAGTCGTGGGTGTGCATGGTGAGGGGCTTTGTTGCACTCGCCCACCCCACCTGGCTGGCATTCTGCTGCTAGGAACCCTATTTGTATGGAGACCTCAGGAATCCTGACTGCCAGTTGCACAGCCCCAACCCCCTATAAGAATGTAGATTTGATTTTTTTTTTTTTTTTTTTTTTTTTTTTCCTACAACCTCTTAGAAGCACATTAAACATCAATATATGCAAAAAGTAAGTTCTAGGCAGGACGGTTTCTGGGAAGTTTTGCTCCCAATGCAAACACAAATGTTCTCCCCCCCCCTGGTGCTGGCTGTGACTAGTATTGCAAGTTATGACGCCCTTTAGTATTTAAGTAGCTGTTGTCAAGGTAAAATCTCAACAGGATCTAGTTGGGATCATGGCTGTCAAGACTGACATCAGAATCCTGTCACTAATCAGAACACTGGCAGCCCAAATAGGATCACAATGCTGGCTCTGGCATCCTGACAGACAAAATCCTGATTGAAGGACTCTTGATGTGTGGGGGAGGTTGGGGTTAGGCACCTCAGGGAAGTGTAGGTACCACTGGTAAGGGTGGGTTTAGGGTTAGCTTGCTTTCCAACCCCTTTGTAGATTCTAAATAGCAGGATGCCGCAGTTTGTGTTCTGTCCACCAGCATCCCGACTGCCAGCATTTCAGCCCCAACCCATTTTCACATGTTAAGGAGACAACCAAGGGGGCCCTTTGATAAAGACATCTGTACAGTAGCTTTATTTAGGCTATGCTGGTTTTACTAGTAATCATTAGGACCAGATTAACAATAGGGCAGATGGGACTACTGCCCCAGGCCTCCACATACAAAGGACCTTTTTAAATCATTTTGTGAGGGAAATAGAAATGACATTCTATTTTCCACACAAGTAGGACAAAAATTGTGTATGTCAGTGGTTCTCAAGCTCAGGACCCAACAGTTAACATTTTCCAGGTGACCTGTGTATCTTTGTGGCTGGTGACGTGGAAAACGTGACCTGTTAGGGGTACAGAGTTGGAAAACCACTTTTCTAGCTGACATCTCTGGCATGGGGCCTAGACCTTCAGATTCTGTTTTGTTTTAGGAAGTTTCTGATTACTTCATGGACACGCATATACTAGAAGCACTAGGGAAGTCTCATTTTTAATGTTACATGCAATGTTGAGAAATGATTACAGCTTCCTGCTGTACACAAGCATTCTTCCTCCTGTGGCTGCAGTGGCCAGTCTTTCTGCATAGTCACTGTGAGTAAGATTTCTCATTGTCTGCCTGGCTTTTATACAGTAGGTTACACCTAGATAAGGTTACCTGAGGCAAAGTGGCAGTCTCAAAGATGCAGCAAACATTAAAGATAAGGCTGGAATGATAGCCAATTCTGCAGTCTTCCCCATAGTCATTAATGCCCTGGTCACTGCAGGTTGGCCAAGCCTGTGTTAGAGGATTGGTCACCAAAATCTCATGAGGGTATATCCATGTTCTAGGGAGACATTGGTTTAATGATTTACACTGTAAATAAAGTGGAACTTAACGTGACCAACTTGCTTTCAGTGATGAGTAACATTCTGCATGTCTTCACAGGCAGGAATAGCTGTGACTAACGTGTATTAGAGTTTGCTCACTGCATGTTGTGGAGTTAGATGTATTATAAAGCCTACTGCACATCTTTAGTCATGGCTTTATGCAATGTATAGAAGGCTTGCTGGTATGTGTGGCTATTTTGGTGTGTGCCAACCTGCTTACTGCCAATCTGTGCAGATTAGTAATAAAATGTGCTGTGTATGACTCAACTTTATCAAAACTATTGATCTGAGAACCTTAATTGGTTATTAAAACAAAGAATGACATCCAGGCTGCCACATGACTATTTGTGTGTGTGTGTATATATAATCTCTTTCGTATTTGGTCCTGCCTTCATTACTGGACTACCCCTGATGAATAAATGTGTAGGGTCTGTCAGCCATGAGTCATCAATCCAGTTTGTAAAGATTCTCCTCTTTGAGCTCACACCTTGTTAAGGTGAGGGAGGATCTACGTTGTCGTCACATTCTGGATGGTAATTAGAGATGAGCGCCTGAAATTTTTCGGGTTTTGGTTTTGGGTTCGGTTCCGCGGCCGTGTTTTGGGTTCGACCGCGTTTTGGCAAAACCTCACCGAATTTTTTTTTTGTCGGATTCGGGTGTGTTTTGGATTCGGGTGTTTTTTTCAAAAAACCCTAAAAAACAGCTTAAATCATAGAATTTGGGGGTCATTTTGATCCCATATTATTATTAACCTCAAAAACCATAATTTCCACTCATTTTCAGTCTATTCTGAATACCTCACAATATTATTTTTAGTCCTAAAATTTGCACCGAGGTCGCTGGATGACTAAGCTAAGCGACCCTAGTGGCCGACACAAACACCTGGCCCATCTAGGAGTGGCACTGCAGTGTCACGCAGGATGTCCCTTCCAAAAAACCCTCCCCAAACAGCACATGACGCAAAGAAAAAGAGGCGCAATGAGGTAGCTGTGTGAGTAAGATTAGCGACCCTAGTGGCCGACACAAACACCGGGCCCATTTAGGAGTCACTGCAGTGTCACGCAGGATGTCCCTTCCAAAAAACCCTCCCCAAACAGCACATGACACAAAGAAAAATAAAAGAAAAAAGAGGTGCAAGATGGAATTGTCCTTGGGCCCTCCCACCCACCCTTATGTTGTATAAACAAAACAGGACATGCACACTTTAACCAACCCATCATTTCAGTGACAGGGTCTGCCACACGACTGTGACTGATATGACGGGTTGGTTTGGACCCCCCCCAAAAAAGAAGCAATTAATCTCTCCTTGCACAAACTGGCTCTACAGAGGCAAGATGTCCACCTCATCATCATCATCATCATCATCATCATCATCATCATCCTCCGATATATCACCGTGTACATCCCCCTCCTCACAGATTATCAATTCGTCCCCACTGGAATCCACCATCTCAGCTCCCTGTGTACTTTGTGGAGGCAATTGCTGCTGGTCAATGTCTCCGCGGAGGAATTGATTATAATTCATTTTAATGAACATCATCTTCTCCACATTTTCTGGATGTAACCTCGTACGCCGATTGCTGACAAGGTGAGCGGCGGCACTAAACACTCTTTCGGAGTACACACTTGTGGGAGGGCAACTTAGGTAGAATAAAGCCAGTTTGTGCAATGGCCTCCAAATTGCCTCTTTTTCCTGCCAGTATAAGTATGGACTGTGTGACGTGCCTACTTGGATGCGGTCACTCATATAATCCTCCACCATTCTTTCAATGGTGAGAGAATCATATGCAGTGACAGTAGACGACATGTCCGTAATCGTTGTCAGGTCCTTCAGTCCGGACCAGATGTCGGCATCAGCAGTCGCTCCAGACTGCCCTGCATCACCGCCAGCGGGTGGGCTCGGAATTCTGAGCCTTTTCCTCGCACCCCCAGTTGCGGGAGAATGTGAAGGAGGAGATGTTGACAGGTCGCGTTCCGCTTGACTTGACAATTTTCTCACCAGCAGGTCTTTCAACCCCAGCAGACTTGTGTCTGCCGGAAAGAGAGATCCAAGGTAGGCTTTAAATCTAGGATCGAGCACGGTGGCCAAAATGTAGTGCTCTGATTTCAACAGATTGACCACCCGTGAATCCTTGTTAAGCGAATTAAGGGCTCCATCCACAAGTCCCACATGCCTAGCGGAATCGCTCTGTGTTAGCTCCTCCAATGTCTCCAGCTTCTTCTGCAAAAGCCTGATGAGGGGAATGACCTGACTCAGGCTGGCAGTGTCTGAACTGACTTCACGTGTGGCAAGTTCAAAGGGCAGCAGAACCTTGCACAACGTTGAAATCATTCTCCACTGCGCTTGAGACAGGTGCATTCCACCTCCTATATCGTGCTCAATTGTATAGGCTTGAATGGCCTTTTGCTGCTCCTCCAACCTCTGAAGCATATAGAGGGTTGAATTCCACCTCGTTACCACTTCTTGCTTCAGATGATGGCAGGGCAGGTTCAGTAGTTTTTGGTGGTGCTCCAGTCTTCTGTACGTGGTGCCTGTATGCCGAAAGTGTCCCGCAATTCTTCTGGCCACCGACAGCATCTCTTGCACGCCCCTGTCGTTTTTTAAATAATTCTGCACCACCAAATTCAAGGTATGTGCAAAACATGGGACGTGCTGGAATTTGCCCATATTTAATGCACACACAATATTGCTGGCGTTGTCCGATGCCACAAATCCACAGGAGAGTCCAATTGGGGTAAGCCATTCCGCGATAATCTTCCTCAGTTGCCGTAAGAGGTTTTCAGCTGTGTGCGTATTCTGGAAAGCGGTGATACAAAGCGTAGCCTGCCTAGGAAAGAGTTGGCGTTTGCGAGATGCTGCTACTGGTGCCGCCGCTGCTGTTCTTGCGGCGGGAGTCCATACATCTACCCAGTGGGCTGTCACAGTCATATAGTCCTGACCCTGCCCTGCTCCACTTGTCCACATGTCCGTGGTTAAGTGGACATTGGGTACAGCTGCATTTTTTAGGACACTGGTGACTCTTTTTCTGAGGTCTGTGTAAATTTTCGGTATCGCCTGCCTAGAGAAATGGAACCTAGATGGTATTTGGTACCGGGGACACAGTACCTCCAACAAGTCTCTAGTTGGCTCTGCAGTAATGATGGATACCGGAACCACGGTTCTCACCACCCAGGATGCCAAGGCCTCAGTTATCCGCTTTGCAGTAGGATGACTGCTGTGATATTTCATCTTCCTCGCAAAGGACTGTTGGACAGTCAATTGCTTGGTGGAAGTAGTAAAAGTGGTCTTACGACTTCCCCTCTGGGATGACCATCGACTCCCAGCAGCAGTAGGCGTTACACGCAAGGATGCATCGGAGGAATCCCAGGCAGGAGAGGACTCGTCAGAATTGCCAGTGACATGGCCTGCAGGACTATTGGCATTCCTGGGGAAGGAGGAAATTGACACTGAGGGAGTTGGTGGGGTGGTTTGCGTGAGCTTGGTTACAAGAGGAAGGGATTTACTGGTCAGTGGACTGCTTCCGCTGTCACCCAAAGTTTTTGAACTTGTCACTGACTTATTATGAATGCGCTGCAGGTGACGTATAAGGGAGGATGTTCCGAGGTGGTTAACGTCCTTACCCCTACTTATTACAGCTTGACAAAGGGAACACACGGCTTGACACCTGTTGTCCGCTTTTCTGTTGAAATACCTCCACACTGAAGAGCTGATTTTTTTGGTATTTTCACCAGGCATGTCAACGGCCATATTCCTCCCATGGACAACAGGTGTCTCCCCGGGTGCCTGACTTAAACAAACCACCTCACCATCAGAATCCTCCTTGTCAATTTCCTCCCCAGCGCCAGCAACACCCATATCCTCCTCATCCTGGTGTACTTCAACACTGACATCTTCAATCTGACTATCAGGAACTGGACTGCGGGTGCTCCTTCCAGCACTTGCAGGGGGCGTGCAAATGGTGGAAGGCGCATGCTCTTCACGTCCAGTGTTGGGAAGGTCAGGCATCGCAACCGACACAATTGGACTCTCCTTGTGGATTTGGGATTTCGAAGAACGCACAGTTCTTTGCGGTGCTACTGCTTTTGCCAGCTTGAGTCTTTTCATTTTTCTAGCGAGAGGCTGAGTGCCTCCATCCTCATGTGAAGCTGAACCACTAGCCATGAACATAGGCCAGGGCCTCAGCCGTTCCTTGCCACTCCGTGTGGTAAATGGCATATTGGCAAGTTTACGCTTCTCCTCCGACAATTTTATTTTAGGTTTTGGAGTCCTTTTTTTACTGATATTTGGTGTTTTGGATTTGACATGCTCTGTACTATGACATTGGGCATCGGCCTTGGCAGACGACGTTGCTGGCATTTCATCGTCTCGGCCATGACTAGTGGCAGCAGCTTCAGCACGAGGTGGAAGTGGATCTTGATCTTTCCCTAATTTTGGAACCTCAACATTTTTGTTCTCCATATTTTAATAGGCACAACTAAAAGGCACCTCAGGTAAACAATGGAGATGGATGGATACTAGTATACAATTATGGACGGACTGCCGAGTGCCGACACGGAGGTAGCTACAGCCGTGAACTACCGTACTGTACCTGCTGCTAATATAGACTGGTTGATAAAGAGATGTAGTAGTATGTATGTATGTATGTATGTATGTATAAAGAAAGAAAAAAAAACCTCGGGTAGGTGGTATACAATTATGGACGGACTGCCGAGTGCCGACACAGAGGTAGCTACAGCCGTGGACTACCGTACTGTACTGTGTCTGCTGCTAATATAGACTGGTTGATAAAGAGATGTAGTAGTATGTATGTATGTATGTATGTATGTATGTATGTATAAAGAAGAAAGAAAAAAAAACCACGGGTAGGTGTTATACAATTATGGACGGAGTGCCGACACAGAAGTAGCTACAGCCGTGAATTACCGTACTGTGTCTGCTGCTAATATAGACTGGTTGATAAAGAGATGTAGTAGTATGTATGTATAAAGAAGAGAGAAAAAAAAAACCACGGGTAGGTGGTATACAATTATGGACGGACTGCCGAGTGCCGACACAGAGGTAGCTACAGCCGTGGACTACCGTACTGTACTGTGTCTGCTGCTAATATAGACTGGTTGATAAAGAGATGTAGTAGTATGTATGTATAAAGAAGAAAGAAAAAAAAACCACGGGTAGGTGTTATACAATTATGGACGGAGTGCCGACACAGAGGTAGCTACAGCCGTGAATTACCGTACTGTGTCTGCTGCTAATATAGACTGGTTGATAAAGAGATGTAGTAGTATGTATGTATGTATAAAGAAGAGAGAAAAAAAAACCACGGGTAGGTGGTATACAATTATGGACGGACTGCCGAGTGCCGACACAGAGGTAGCTACAGCCGTGAACTACCGTACTGTGTCTGCTGCTAATATAGACTGGTTGATAAAGAGATGTAGTAGTATGTATGTATGTATGTATGTATAAAGAAGAGAGAAAAAAAAAACCACGGGTAGGTGGTATACAATTATGGACGGACTGCCGAGTGCCGACACAGAGGTAGCTACAGCCGTGAACTACCGTACTGTGTCTGCTGCGACTGGATGATAAATAATGATATAAAAAATATATATATATCACTACTGCAGCCGGACAGGTATATATATTATATAATGACGGACCTGCTGGACACTGTCTGTCAGCAGAATGAGTTTTTTATAGAATAAAAAAAAAAAACACCACACAAGTGAAGTCACACGACGAGTGTTTAACTTTTTCAGGCAATCACACAATATAGTATACTACTAACTATACTGGTGGTCAGTGTGGTCAGGTCACTGGTCAGTCACACTGGCATTGGCACTCCTGCAGCAAAAGTGTGCACTGTTTAATTTTAATATAATATGTACTCCTGGCTCCTGCTATAACCTATAACTATTAACTGGCACTGCAGTGCTCCCCAGTCTCCCCCACAATTATAAGCTGTGTGAGCTGAGCACAGTCAGATATATATACATAGATGATGCAGCACACTGGGCTGAGCAGTGCACACAGATATGGTATGTGACTGAGTCACTGTGTGTCGTTTTTTTCAGGCAGAGAACGGATATATTAAATAAAACTGCACTGTCTGGTGGTCACTGTGGTCAGTCACTAGTAAACTCTGCACTCTCTACACTTCTACAGTACTCCTAAGCTCCAGTAAATCAGGTCAATCTCTCTCTCTCTCTCTCTCTCTTCTAATCTAAATGGAGAGGACGCCAGCCACATCCTCTCCCTATCAATCTCAATGCACGTGTGAAAATGGCGGCGACGCGCGGCTCCTTATATAGAATCCGAGTCTCGCGAGAATCCGACAGCGTCATGATGACGTTCGGGCGCGCTCGGGTTAACCGAGCAAGGCGGGAAGATCCGAGTCGCTCGGACCCGTGAAAAAAAACATGAAGTTCGTGCGGGTTCGGATTCAGAGAAACCGAACCCGCTCATCTCTAATGGTAATCCCTTTCTGTCTACTTTTTTTTTAATGTGTGTGTTTTAAACCTGTGTTAATAAAACAACAATTGGTGTTAATTGGCCTTGGGCCTCTTGTTTGGGTGATTTTCTGGTGAGAGGATATCTATTTTTAGGACCCCAGGAAACAGTATTTATAAGAATTCTCCAGTTTGGTGTATATATCCATCTGGGTGATCTTGGAAGAATTTGTGAAAAAACAATCGACCAATACAGCACACTTCGGAATTGTTTGTTTTATGTATATCTGATTTGTCAACGGATTTCTCCTGTAGTCTTGCTCCATTTTTGTCGCAAGATAAGGATATGATAGATAGTATATAAAATATCATGCAGAGTACATGTATAGCACCCAATCATGCTCATTTCTTGGTTCCACTATAAACATCGCCTTTGTTTAACTGCAGCACTGCACAATTTGTCTAACCGTTATGGGCCCTACACACTTGGCGATCTGCCGCCGAGCTGCCAGACGGTGGATACAGCCGACGGGTGACCCGGTGGTGGGAGATGTCAGGGGAAGTGAAGTTTCTTCATTCCCCCAGTAACCCAGCTCCATAGCACTGCATGCTAATATGGATGAGATTGTTCATATTGGCGTGCTTGCATGCATAAGCGACCTGGCACCAACTATTAACAAGCATGGGGCTGTGCATCGTTAAGCGTTAATCATTGGTTCCTACACACTGCACGATATGAACGAGTTCTTGTTCATTTATGAACGAGAACGTTCATATCATGCAGTGAGATCTGTAAGTATGTAGTGCTCATTATTTGTTTTATACACCACATGTGTAAGCTGTGTAATGAAAACTTTTCAACCAAAACACAGAAAATCAAAACTATCTGCAAATCTTGTATACTATGAGATTCTTTTTAAAAACAGACATCATTTAATATAGATTGGGAGTAGTGATTTCATATTTGCTTAATGGGGTAATCGGCAATTGCTTTCTGCCTGTCAAAGTTGCAGAAATATGTATATCACACCTGCATATCACAAACTTTCATAGATCTCAGGCATCTGTCAAATAAGCTTTTTGTGAACTGAACAGTTATAGTTGGGCACTGACTGTCCTTGTCCCACAGCTATTGACGAATACAAGCCACAGGATGCCACCACTAACCCGTCCCTGATATTGGCAGCAGCCCAAATGCCGGACTACAAACACCTAGTAGAAGATGCAATCAAGCATGGGAAAAAGCTTGGTGGGTAAGTGCCATAGAAAAGTACAGGATAAAACCAGTAAGCGTAGAGTCTAAACTTATTCTCTACAAGTAAGGTCAACTTAAACTTATGGTAGCCTATGATGTATTATCAATTCATGCGTTATTCACGTTCAGTATGGTTGGAAATGGACTAGTAAATATTTAAAGAAATGTCCCTTATAAATTGCACATTACGAAGGAGTCAGTCCTACTAGGTGCAGCAGGTTGCTGTGTTCTCTGCAAATTTGCATTTTTCAGCCAAATTAGAAACTCCTTTAAACCAGGCAGAGTTAACTCTAGGCAATTGGAAATGTCCAATTAGCTTAATTAGTACAATGACATTTCTTTTTTGAGGGTTTTAACTGAAATGGCCTCTTTATGTAGTCCAATTTTAATTCAAGTATTGAAAAATAATTGCTTTTATTTTTACATTTAAAGTTGTCTTTACTTTTTTAAATGCATATGTCAGCTATTTTACACCTTTAAGTCTAGTGTTCTTACCCACTAACATTCTAATATGATTCTGCTAATAAGTCCCTTTTCTGGGGTCCTGGAGAGGTCAGCCCATTCTTTCATGCACTCTCCTTGCATATGGCTGACAATTCACAAACCCCTGCTGCAAGCACTGCAAATCAATTTTAATTAGATTGGAGAATTCTCAGAAGCACATATTTGTGCGAATGTCTTCAAGTTTCGTGAAGCATTTCACAATTATTTGGATTGACCCCCTAATATTGTAAAGTGAACGTTTACACCAGCTTGCCTGCTTAAGTTTGTAGAAATGTATAAGAGAAGTTATTGCTTTCTCGTGTGATATTGTACAGTTTACATGGTGCTTGAGCACTTGCAGCTATTTACCTAGATCTTGCAATTTGTGTGTGAATAATTCAAATCAGATGACCAAAGCAAATATTGAGGACTGCAATAAGACATTCAGTTACTTTGGGGAAAATGGAGCGCTGCTTTTTAAAGCTGCCACTTTGGCTGTTTCAGCTACTGGATTAAAAGGGACCATATTACATACAGAATACCTGGCTTTGTATATTATAGTGCCCCTTTAAAGCTAGCAGCAATTTGAGAATTTGCTTGGTAAATTTGCCTTAATTGAACCATGCTGCTGTGATCTTACTACAGTTAGAAGATGTGGGCGATGCCATGTGGCACAGTTGGTAGCAGCTGAATGATGGGTAAAGAACAATAGCGGAATTGTGCTTTACTGGTTCCCTAGACCTAAGACCTAAATTGTATATTAATGGTGACTAATCACAAATTGCTGTGGAATATTAATGGCTTCTGCATTATAGTTTAAAAATCAAATTAACCTTTTTATTTTTAAATTCTGACCATGCATCACATCTGGTCCTACTGTGGCTTCATTGATATTTATTTGTTTATAGGTCTCAAGAGGAGCAGATGAGCAATGTCATGGACAAGCTGTTTGTCTTGTTTGGAGTGGAAATCCTGAAGAAGGTCCCAGGCCGGGTTTCCACAGAGGTGGATGCCAGGTGCCATGCATATTTTACTTGTCTGTCCTGGCATGTGGAAATGTATAGAACATACTATAGCTGTAATACAGGACATGTAAGCTTAGGTTTAAATGGGATATAGTCATGTCTACAGCAGTCCAAATGTTGACAGGCTAAAGTTGGTCATACGTGGCTAAAATGTCAGCACATTGAAAAGGTCAACAATACAAATGTTGGGGCTAGGCTTGAAATTAGATGGTCAACATCTGGTGCCATACGGCATTGTGGATGACATTCTGAACGTATTGACACTTTGGGGCAGATGTATTAAGCCTAGAAAAGGGACAAAGTGATAAAGCGGTGATAAGTGCAAGGTGATAATACACCAGCCAATCATTACGGATTTGAAAAATGAGTTAGGAGCTGATTGGCTGGTGTTATCACCTTGCAGTTATCACTACTTTCTCTTCTCCAGGCTTAATGCATCTGCACATGTCTTTCAACATAGATCTGTACATACTAGTGTCTGTAATGACTGACATGGTGATTGTTGATGAAACATGCTGAACCTGTTTTTTTAGCAGATCTGAACAGACAGCAGACCTATGTATGTAGTGGGTACAGTACAGCAAGATAACAGTATATATATTTATCAAATACAGTCTGAGCAAATTGTATACCCTGTAGTACTCCTGCTATCCCTGATGACTATAAGATGCCTCCAAAGATGGTCTGTCTGGATCTGTACTCCTTGTACGGGTTACATGGGACTCTGCTTGGATGAAGAGAAAACAATGTTAAATTGAAATGTTGATGCATTTGACTGACTGTTCCCCAACTCTGCCACTTATTGCTAGTGACTACAGTATGTGTGACACTAACTCCTTTTCTTCCTTAGACTGTCTTTTGATAAAGATGCGATGGTTGATCGGGCCAAACGCATAATAGCACTTTACAAGGAGGCTGGTATTGACAAGGAGCGGATCCTGATAAAGCTGTCCTCTACCTGGGAGGGGATACAGGCTGGAAAGTAAGACTTCACTGTATAGCTGTGGGGGAATAGAACACTGTTATAGGCTTGTCCTTTCTCTGGTATGTGCTGGTAAATCTTGTTCTCGGCAGGCTTTCTGAGCAGCATAAAAGAGGATGGTAGTGTAGGATGCACTCCAAAAACATGATTATGTGCTCTTGTAAATATATCTGAAATAACACTAGAGGAGTGGTTTGGACATGTGGAAAAACTGGATATCTGGGTCAGCAGTTCAACTCAAGGACCTCCAACAGCTTTCCAGGTCACCAAGCAGGTTCTGAGGTGTATTCATTACGCACTGACACATTTTAAAACATCCAGACGGACCGGATTATTTCACTTGCTATTCTGGGGCAGATTTATTAAGCTTGGTGAAGTGATAAATTGGAAGGTGATAAAGGACCGGCCAGTCAGCTCCTAACGGTCACTTTTCAAACCCAGCCTGTGACATGGAAGTTAGGATCTGATTGGCTGGTCCTTTATCACCATCCACTTTATCACTTCCCCGAGCTTCATAAATCTGCTCCTCTGAGGAGACCTGGGAAATGTGAACTGTCAGGGGTACTTGAGGACTGAGCTTGGGAACCACTGATCTAGGTGCTCAGTGGCAGTTTAGCCCTCTGACCAGACATGCTGGGCTACTGCTGCAGATGACCCTACTTCTCAGGGTCTGGGAAATCCATAAATCTTGAAATTTATCTGTAACATCACAAAACACTGCGATGTTAATACTTAACTTCCTGGTGCAAAATGTTCAGCAAACCTGACTTCTGTTTATTTCATGTACTTGATTCCTTATATTTCTGTCCACCCTTTCCTGCATATTCAGTTGGCTGCAGATAGTGCCCATAGCTATTCAATTAGACCTAAAATGCATTCCACCTGCATGCAGCCCCACAACGGCGATTAGCGTTGATTTCTGTTTGCACCCTTCAGAGGGTGGGAGAACTAGTGTTTTCTCCAGCAGGGTCCACAGCATAACATTGGGATATGACACGACAGATTTGCACCAATCTGTCAAAGCTTTTGGCTTCCCAGCATGTCATGGGCCTGTCCATCTATCCCAGCCTCCTGGCTCAAGAAAATCAGTGGTTTTGTTGGGTGGATCAGGACAATGCTCAAGAGCACTGATGGTTTTTTAGCAGCCATAAGCTTTTTTTTTTTAATTTTTTTTTTTATAGTCTTAAGATTTTTAATTTGAATGATCTTTCTAAAGTCTTATACGTACCTTAGCGTCACGCCAACAACTCCCCGCCGGGTTGCGACAACGCTTACCCACAAGTACAGTGCTGTTTCAGCGGGTGTCTGTCAGATGTACTAGCAAGTCCAGCAGAAGTTACCAGGCTGTGACCAGAGCACGGGGAGAAGGTAAGGAATTGGTTCCGCCTGGAGGGGGAACACGGACACAGGCGCACTGTTTTGGGAGGAGACTACCAAACGGTTGCTGCCACCTCGAGTGCACCAGCGCTAGGGATCATAGGCTCCAGGGGTAGTATGAGGCTGCGATCCATTGGGTTGATGCCAGCAGTGGGGAGTCAGACGCTCCCTTGGTCATCCCTACCCCTGGTTCATGACCAGTTTCCTCTGAGTCTCCTGCTATGAACGGATTTCCCGCTTCTTTCTGATGCTGTGTATCTAAGGGGACCCAGTCGCAGCTGTGACTGGTGCGTTGGTGTTCACTTGGGCGTCTGTTCACAGGGTGAGTGTGTACACTATTAGCATCTGGATCCACTCAGCCTTAGCTAATGTATTCATTGATCCTGGAAGCAGGTGAGTCTCCCTGTATCTACTCTACTGAGCTGGGTAATACAGCACTAAGTCTCGATCTACCTTTGAGTACAAATAGTTGGATAAGTGCCTGATGCATATAAGTCTAATAACTATTGCTATTTTCTCATATGTCCTAGAGGATGCTGGGGTCACTTCAAGAACCATGGGGTATAGACTGGATCTGCAGGAGACATGGGCACTTTAAGACTTTCAAATGGTGTGACCTGGCTCCTCCCTCTATGCCCCTCCTCCAGACTCTAGTGTCGGTACGCGTGTGTCGACATGTTTGACGAGGAAGGCTCGCTTAATGTGGAGGGGGAGTGCTTGAATGTCAGGTCGCCGTCTGCAACGCCGACACCAGAATGGGTGGATATGCTGAATGTCTTGAATGCAATTGTCAATCTATTGCATAAAAGGTTAGACAAGGCAGAAGCTAGGGATCAGTCAGGTAGCCAGTCCATGCCTGTCCCTGGGGCATCAAGTCCTTCGGGGTCTCGGAAGCGCACCATATCCCAGATCGATGACACAGATACTGACTCTAGTGTCGACTATGAAGATGCAAAATTACAGCCGAAGGTGGCAAAGGGTATACGGTACATGATTATTGCCATTAAAGAGGTTTTGCATATTATTGAGGAACCCCCTGTCCCTGACACGAGGGTACACATGTATAAAGGGAAAAAGCCTGAAGTCCCTTTTCCATCCTCATTTGAATTAAGTGACTTGTGCGAAAAGGCTTGGGAATCTCCGGATAGGAAACAAAGTTCCCAAAAGGATTCTAATAGCGTATCATTTTCCACAAACTGATAGGATACGCTGGGAATCTTCGCCAAAAGTTGACAAGGCGCTGACACGTTTGTCCAAAAAGGTGGCACTGCCTTCTCAGGATACGGCTTCCTTCAAGGAACCTGCTGATCGCAGGCAGGAAATTACCTTAAAGCACATTTACAATCATTCCGGTACTATTGCTCGACCAGCTATGGCGTCGGCCTGGGTTTGTAGTGCGGTTGTGGCATGGGCAGATTCCTTATCTACAAAAATTGACACCTTAGATAGGGATGCCATTCATATGACCATAGAGCATATCAGAGATGCTGACTTGTATATGAGTGATGCTCCGAGACATTTGTTTATTAAGCTCCAGAATAAATGCTATGTCTATTTCTGCTAGGCGGCTCTTGTGGACCCAACAGTGGACGGAAGATGCCGATTCAAAGCGGCATATGGAGTCCTTGCCTTACAAAGGGGTGGAGTTGTTTGGAGACGGCCTCTCGGATCTTGTCTCTACGGCTGGTAAATCAAATTTCTTACCTTATGTCCCCTGGCAGCATACAAAAAAGGCACCTCATTATCAAATGCAGTCCTTTTGTTCCAATAAAAACAAGAAGGTACGGGGATCATCCTTTGTTGCCAGAGGGAAAGGCAGGGGATAAAAGCTGCACACAGCTAGTTCCCAAGAGCAGAAGTCCTCCCCTGCGTCTGCAAAGTCCACCGCATGTTAAGTGGACGGACGCGGCTCATTTCCGGCAACACCGGGAGTGACTGTGTGCTCCACCAGATGCCTGTACCTGCTTCCGGGTTGCGCTCCACGGCACGCCCGCGATATTCACTCGACATGAGTTGGGTGCAACGCACTTCCGGTGAAAACGGATGTGACGTTTGCGTTCCAACACACTACCCACTTCCTGATTGTGCAGCACGGGGCGCTCGATGTCTCCCTTTGATATTGCGGACCCAACTCACTTCCGGCAATGGCGGAAGTGACGTCTGCGTTCCACCCCACTTCCTGCGCTAGTGGGGGTGGATCCAGGCGCCAAACACGCCAATTATGCTTGCTATATAACAGGGGCCGGTGACATCTCCAGACTCCAGTACCTATTATATTGACTTTGATGTGATGCTGACTGGTTTGACAAAGCTGTGAATCCTTGACAAAGGTCCTGGTTTGGACCGAAACGTCTGATAAATATGGACATTACCTTTGAACTGTGAGATTACCATTTACATTAAATATTCTTTTTGCTGAATTTTTGATTTGAAATCTGGTGAGTGCGATCTGTTTCACTTTGTGGTTCATCCTGTATTGTACTATGGGTCCCACCTCTGTGTGGGTCGGAGACTGATTGGCACCCCAGTAGTTGGCTGAGCTGTGTGAGTGCAGGGATTTTTGGTTATATCTATCTATCTATCTGCTGGGGACTCCGTAAGGACCATGGGGAATAGACTGGCTCCGCTGGAGACATGGGCACTATAAGAAAGAATTTAGATTCTGGTGTGCTCTGGCTCCTCCCTCTATGTCCCTCCTCCAGACCTCAGTTTGAATCTGTGCCCGGATGAGCTGGGTGCTGTTCAGTGAGCTCTCCTGAGCTTGCTGTAAAAGTATTTTGTTAGGTTTTTTATTTTCAGGGAGATCTGCTGGCAACAGACTTCCTGCATCGTGGGACAGAGGGGAGAGAAGCAGCCCTACTCTCTGAAGATAGGTCCTGCTTCTTAGGATACTGGACACCATTAGCTCCAGAGGGATCGTACACAGGATCTCACCCTAGTCGTCCGATCCCAGAGCCGCGCTGCCGTCCCCCTCGCAGAGCCGGAAGACAGAAGCCGGTGAGCATGAGAAGCAAGAAGATTTCGAAATCGGTGGCAGAAGACTCCGGTCTTCACTGAGGTAGCGCACAGCACTGCAGCTGTGCGCCATTGCTCCCACACACCTCACATACTCTGGTCAATGTAAGGGTGCAGGGGACAGGGGGGGGCGCCCTGGGCAGCAATTGGGACCTCTTTGGCAAAAGTTTAGCATATATACAGTTGGGCACTGTGTATATATGTATAAGCCCCCGCCAAAAATTGTACATTGAAGCGGGACAGAAGACCGCCGCTGATGGGGCGGGGCTTCTTACTCAGCACTCACCAGCGCCATGTTTTTCTCCACAGCACCGCTGAGAGGAAGCTCCCCAGTCTCTCCCCTGCAGATACACGGTAGAAGAGGGTAAAAAGAGTGGGGGCACATAATTAGGCGCAAAAATCAATATAAACGGCAGCTACTGGGTTAACATTAAGTTACTGTGTTATTCCTGGGTAAATAGCGCTGGGGTGTGTGCTGGCATACTCTCTCTTTCTTTCTTTCTCTCTCTAGGGCCTTGTGAGCATTCCCTGTGTGTGTGGTGTCGGTACGTGTGTGTCGACATGTCTGAGGTAAAAGGCTCCGCTAAGGAGGAGATGGAGCAAATGTGTGTGAGGGGTGTCTCCGTCGACAACGCCGACACCTGTTTGGATATGTGTAATTAAGTGCTAAGGTGTAATTATTGCACAAAAGATTAGAGAACAGACAGGGAATCTACCCATGTCTGTCCCTATGTCACAGAGACCTTCAGAGTCGATGCTCACTATCCAAAATAATAGACACTGATATCGACACAGTCTGACTCCAGTGTCGACTACGATAATGCAAAGTTACAGCCAAAATGGCAGGAAAGTATTCAATATATGATTATTGTAATAAAAGATGATTTGCATATCACTGACTCATCTGTCCCTGACACAAGGGTACACATGTTTAAGGGGAAGAAAGCTGATAAATTTCCCTCCTCATGATGAAAAAGAGCGGGAATCTCTAGACAAGAGACCTGCAGTTTCCCACAAAGCATTCTCGGGGAGTATCCTTTCCCTACTAGGGCCAGGATATGATGGGAATCTTCCCCTAGGGCGTCACGTTTGCCCAAAAGGGTAGCCCTGACTTAACAGCTATCCTCAGGGATCCTGGAGATAGCGTGCACATTCTGGTACACTACTCAGACCGGCGATTGTGTCGGCATGGGTTTATAGCGCTGTAGCAGCGTGGACAGGTACCTTATCAGCAGAGATTGAGAACCTAGTATGTGTGTATATATGTATATATTTTTTAAAGATGCTGTCTTAAGATATATTTCTCTAACGTCCTAGTGGATGCTGGGGACTCCGTAAGGACCATGGGGAATAGACTAGCTCCGCAGGAGACTGGGCACTCTTAAGAAAGATTTAGTACTACTGGTGTGCACTGGCTCCTCCCTCTATGCCCCTCCTCCAGACCTCAGTTAGAATCTGTGCCCAGACAGAGCTGGGTGCATTTTAGTGAGCTCTCCTGAGCTTGCTAATAAAGTATTTTAGTTAGGTTTTTTTATTTTCAGAGAGCTTCTGCTGGCAACTCTCTGCTACGTGGGACTGAGGGGAGAGAAGCAAACCTACTAACTGCGGCTAGGTTGTGCTGCTTAGGCTACTGGACACCATTGGCTCCAGAGGGATCGAACACAGGAACCTAGCCTTGGTCGTCCGTTCCCGGAGCCGCGCCGCCGTCCCCCTCACAGAGCAAGAAGACGTCAAAATCGGCGGCAGAAGACTCCTGTCTTCATATGAGGTAGCGCACTGCAGCTGTACGCCATTGCACCCACACACTCCGGTCACTGTAGGGGGGGGGGGGCGCGGCGGCGGCGCCCTGGGCAGCAATTAAGTACCTCCTGGCAAAAGCAGCATATATACAGTTGGACACATGCATGAGCCCCCGCCATTAATTTCACACAAAATCGTGGGACAGATGCCCGCCGCTGAGGGGGCGGGGCCTTCTTCCTCAGCACTCACCAGCGCCATTTTCTCTCCACAGCTCCGCTGAGAGGACGCTCCCCAGGCTCTCCCCTGCAGACTCACGGTAAAAAGAGGGGGGGCACAAATTTAGCGCATAAATCATATATACAGCAGCTACTGGGTAAACACTAAGTTACTGTGTGATTCCTGGGTCATATAGTGCTGGGGTGTGTGCTGGCATACTCTCTCTCTCTCTCTCTCTCTCTCTCTCTCTCTCTCTCTCTCTCTCTCTCTCTCTCTCTCTCTCTCTCTCTCTCTCTCTCTCTCTCTCTCTCTCTCCAAAAGGCCTTGTGGGGGTCCTGTCATATAGAGCATCCCCTGTGTGTGTGGTGTCGGTACGCGTGTGTCGACATGTTTGACGAAGAGGGCTATGTGGAGGCAGAGCAAGTGCAGATGAGTGACGTCTCTGCCGACAGCGCCGACACCTGATTGGATGGATATGTGGAAGGTGTTAAATGATGATGTAAACTCCTTGCATGAAAGGTTGGATAAAGCTGATGCCTTGGGACAGTCGGGGTCTCAGCCCATGCCTGATCCTACAGCGCAGAGGCCGTCGGGGTCTCAGAAGCGCCCACTATCCAAAATTGTTGACACAGATATCGACACGGATTCTGACTCCAGTGTCTATGAGGATGATGCAAAATTGCAGCCTAAAATGGCTAAAGCCATCCACTACATGATTGATTATAGCAATGAAGGATGTATTGCATATATCAGAGGTAAACCCTGTCCCTGACAAGAGTGTTTATATGTATGGGGAGAGAAAGCAAGAGGTGACTTTTCCCCCTTCACATGAGTTAAATGAGTTGTGTGAAAAAGCGTGTGATTCCCCCGATAGGGAAGTGCTGATTTCCAAAAGGTTACTTATGGTGTACCCTTTACCGCCAACGGACAGGGTGGCTGGGAATCCTCCCCTAGGGTAGATAAAGCTCTGACACGCTTATCTAAGAAGGTGGCCCTGCCGTCACAGGATACGGCCGCCCTAAAGGATCCTGCAGATAGGAAGCAGGAAAGTATCCTGAAGTCTGTTTATACACATTCAGGTACTCTACTGAGGCCGGCAATTGCGTCGGCCTGGATGTGTAGTGCTGTAGCAGCATGGACAGATAATCTGTCTGAGGAAATGGATACCTTAGACAAGGATACCATTTTACTGACCCTGGGGCATATAAAAGACGCTGTCCTATATATGAGGGATGCCCAGAGGGACATTTGCCTACTGGGCTCTAGAATAAATGCAATGTCAATTTCTGCCAGAAGGGTCCTGTGGACTCGGCAATGGACAGGTGATGCCGACTCCAAAAAGTCAGTTTCGGCATAGCAACTTGCAATGCAGCTACTTGATCGGGGTCAAACACATTTTGTAAAGTTCTACAAGTTTGACACCTTGGCTGATGAAGACCTTAAGTTAATCAATTGGTGCTGCAGAGTCATCCGCACTCTCCCGCCCGTTCTAGAGCTATAAACCCCATGCTTCTTGAAGTGACCCCAGCATCCTCTAGGACGTATGAGAAAATAGGATTTTAATACCTACCGGTAAATCCTTTTCTCTTGCGTCCATAGAGGATGCTGGGGACTCCGTAAGGACCATGGGGTATAGACGGGCTCCGCAGGAGACATGGGCACTAAAGACTTTAGATGGGTGTGAACTGGCTCCTCCCTCTATGCCCCTCCTCCAGACCTGTTAGATCCTGTGCCCAGAGACTGGATGCACTGCAGGGGAGCTCTACTGAGTTTCTCTGAAAAGACTTTTGTTAGGTTATTTTATTTTCAGGGAGCACTGCTGGCAACAGGCTCCCTGCTTCGTGGGACTGAGGGGAGAGAAGCAGACCTACTTTACTGATAGGCTCTGCTTCTTGGATAAAAGAAGAAAATGATACTGCGCTTTCTGTGTGATGGACACCTGCGGGGGAGGTGCAGCTGGGGGCACGGCTGCACTACGTCAGCTTAATGGGGAGATACAGATAGAACAATGGTAGCTCCCTGCGCACCACTCCACAGTAAATACACTGCAATATGTACTATATAGGTCTAATGAAGACAAAACATTTAAATAAAATATTTTTTATTACTACACAGTTGATTGCAGTGTATTTACTGTGGAGTGGTGCGCAGGGAGCTACCATTGTTCTATCAGGCTCTGCTTCTTAGGCTACTGGACACCATTAGCTCCAGAGGGTCGGAACACGGGTGTCGTCCTTGCTGTTCGTCCCGGAGCCGCGCCGCTGTCCTCCTCACAGAGCCGGAAGATAGAAGCCGGATAAGTAATATGAAGTAAGAAGACAACAAAGACTTCAGTTCTTCAGAGAGGTACCGCGCAGCTGTCGCGCTGCGCGACATTGCTACCACACACGCACAGCAAGGGAGCAGGGTGCAGGGGTGGCGCCCTGGGCAGCAATAATTACCTCACATAACACTGGCACCATTGTTAGATACTGCGGAGGCAGTATATTATAAAACCCCCTCCAGTATAAAAAATGAGCGGGACCGAAGCCTGCTATTGAGGGGGCGGGGCTTGATCCTCCAGCACTAACCAGCGCCATTTTCTCCACAGCATACTGCAGAGAAGCTGCTCCCGGACTCTCCCCTGCTGAACCAAGTAACGGGACATAAAACGAGGGGTGGGGGGGCACATTTATTTGGCGCAAATCCATATATTAAAAAGCGCTGTATAGGCTTGGACTGTTTTCAGTGTCTAGTGGCGCTGGGTGTGCTGGTATACTCTCTCCAAAGGGCCTTATTGGGGGGGCTGTCCCCATATTCATATCCCAGTGTGTTTGTGGGGGTGTCAGTACGTGTGTGTCGACATGTCTGAATCGGAAGGCTCGTCTAGGGAGGATGCAGAGCAGATGGTGGTGGGGTCTCCGTCGGCACAGTCGACACCTGATTGGTTGGACATGTGGAATGTGTTAAATGCTAATGTGACTTTAATACATAAGAGATTGGACAAAGCAGAGTCCAAGGACAAAACGGAGTCGATCCATGGCTTTGACTGTGTCACAAGACCCTTCAGGGTCTCAAACGTCCCTTTTCCCAGGTAGCAGACACTGATACCGACACGGATTTTGACTCCAGTGTCGACTATGATGCGAGGTTACACCCAAGAGTGGCCAAGAGTATTCAATAAAAGATATATTACATATCAGAGTACCCTTCTATCCCTGACACGAGGGTCTGCATGTTTTAAGAGAAACCTGAGGTAACGTTTCCCCCATCTCATGAGCTGAACGCTTTATTTGAAAATGCTTGGGAAACTCCAGACAAGAGACTGCAGGTTCCCAAGAGAATTATTATGGCGTATCCTTTCCCCTCAAAGGACAGGTTATGGTGGGAATACTCGCCCACGGTGGACAAGGCCTTGACGCCCTTATCCAAAAAGGTGGCGCTACCGTCCCCGGACACGGCGGCCCTAAAGGATCCTGCGGATCGCAGGCAGGAAACTACCTTAAAATCAATTTACGCACATACGGGAGCCCTACTCAGGGCTGCAGTGGCGTCGGCATGGGTTGGTAGCGCAAGTGCACCGTGGGTAGATAACTTGTCGTCTGACATTGACACCTTAGATAAGGATAGTATTTTGTTGACCTTGGGTCACGTTAAGGATGCAGCGTTATATATGAGAGGCTGCGAGAGATATTGGGCTGTTGGGTTCAAGAGCCAATGCCATGGTAGTTTCTGCTAGAAGGTCCCTGTGGACCAGTCAATGGACAGGTGATGTTGATTCAAAGACATATGGAGGCTTTGCCTTACAAGGGTGAAGTTTTATTTGGGAAGGGCCTCGCAGACCTGGTTTCCACAGCTACCGCAGGTAAGTCTTTTTTGCCTTATGTTCCCCCACAGCAAAAGAAAACGCCTCAATACCAGATGCAGTCCTTTCGGTCGCATAAGTTCATAAGGGGCCGGGGTTCTTCCTTCCTCGCCAGAGGTAGAGGGAAAAGAACACCAGCTACAGCTAATTCCCAGGAACAAAAATCCTCCCCAGCCTCTACAAAATCCACCACATGACGCTGGGGTTCGCTGCGGGAGTCCGCACCTGTGGGGGCACGTCTTCGTCTCTTCAGCCAGGTCTGGGTTCAGTCAGGTTTGGATCCTTGGGTGATCGAAATTGTATCCCAAGGCTACAAACTGGAGTTCGAAGATGTGCCTCCACACTGATTTTTCAAATCAGCCTTGCCAGTTTCTCCTCTAGAGAGGGAAACTGTTTCAGCGGCCATACAAAAACTGTGTCAACAGCAGGTGATTATCAAGGTTCCCCTAGGGCAACAGGGAAAAGGGTTTTATTCAACCCTGTTTGTGGTCCCGAAGCCAGATGGCTCGGTCAGACCAATTCTGAATCTAAAATACCTAAACCTATATTTGGAAAGGTTTAAATTAAAGATGGAATCTCTCCAGGCAGTGATCTCCAGCCTCGAAGCGGGGGATTTTATGTTGTCACTAGACACAAAGGATGCTTACCTTCATGTCCCCATATATCCTCCTCAGGCGTACCGGAGATTTGCTGTACAGGATTGTCATTACCAGTTTCAGACATTGCCGTTTGGGCTTTCCACGGCCCCGAGAATTTTCACCAAGGTGATGGTGGAAATGATGGTGCTCCTGCGCAAGCAGGGGGTCACAATTATCCCATACTTGGACGATCTCCTGATAAAAGCAAGATCAAGGGATCAGTTACAAAAAAGCATGTCTCTCCCTGAGAGTACTACAACACGGCTGGATTCTAAATCTACCGAAGTCGCAGTTGGTTCCAACAACTCGGCTGTCATTTTTGGGCATGGTTCTGGACAGGGAAAAAGAGGGTTTTTCTCCCAATGGAAAAAGCCCAGGAACTCCAGAACATGGTCAAGGACCTGCTGAAACCAAAAAGTGTCAGTTCATCAATGCACTAGAGTATTGGGAAAAATGGTGGCGGCCTACGAGGCCATGCCGTTCGGCAGGTTCCATGCAAGAACTTTTCAGTGGGACCTTCTGGACAAGTGGTCAGTGTCCTATCTACAGATACATCAGAGGATAAGCCTGTCCCCCAAGGCCAGGGTCTCTCTCCTATGGTGGCTCCAGAGTGCTCACCTTCTAGAGGGTCGCAGGTTTGGCATTCAAGATTGGGTTCTGGTGACCACGGATGCGAGCCTCCGAGGATGGTGAGCAGTTGCACAAGGAAGACATTTTCGGGGAGGCTTGTCTACACATCAGTGTGCTGGGATTAAGGGCCATATATGACAACCTGCAACAGGCAGAGTTTTCTTCGTGACCTACCCGTTCTGATCCAATCAGACAATGTCACAGCCGTGGCGCATGTAAACCACCAGGGCAGGACAAGGAACAGAGCAGCAATGGCAGAAGCCACCAGGCTTCTTCGCTGGGCGGAAAATCATGTAAGCGCTCTGTCAGCTGTCTTTATTCCGGGAGTGGACAACTGGGAAGCAGACTTTCTCAGCAGACACGATCTCCATCCAGGAGAGTGGGGACTTCATCAAGAGGTCTTTGTAGAGGGAAGTTGTTGGGGACTTCCTCAAATAGACATGATGGCGTCATGCCTCAACAAAAAGCTTTGGGCGTATTGTTCCAGGTCAAGGGACCCTCAGGCAGTGGTGGTGGATGCACTAGTGACACCGTGGGTGTCAGTCGGTCTGTGTTCCCTCCACTTCCACTCATCTCAAAAATATTGAGAATCATAAGACGAACAAGAGTGCAGACAATACTCATTGTTCCAGATTGGCCTCGAAGGGCCTGGTATTCAGATCTTCAGGAAATGATTGCGGAAGATCTGTGGCCTCTTCCTCCCAGGGAGGACCTGTTGCAACAGGGGCTCTGTGTTCCAAGACTTACAGCGGTTACGTTTGACGGCATGGCAGTTGAACACCAAATCCTAGCTAGGAAAGGTATTCCGGGGGAAGTCATCCCTACTCTAATCAAAGCTAGGAAGGAGGTAACAGCGAAGCATTATCACCGTATCTGGAGGAAATATGTTTCTTGGTGTGAGGCCAAGCATGCTCCTACAGAAGATTTTCAGCTGTGGCGTTTTCTCCACTTTCTACAGACAGGAGTGGATATGGGCCTTAAGTTAGGCTCCATTAAGGTGCAGATTTCGGCCTTATATATATTCTTTCATAAGGAATTGGCTTCTCTCCCAGAAGTCCAGACTTCTGTAAAGGGAGTGCTGCACATCCAACCTCCTTTTGTGCCCCCAGTGGGACCTTTATGTGGTGTTACGGTTCCTTAAATCACGCTGGTTTGAACCTCTTCAAACAGTGGAGTTAAAATTTCTCACTTGGAAAGTGGTCATGTTGTTGGCCTTGGCATCTGCGAGGCGGGTGTCCGAATTGGCGGCTTTGTCTCACAAGAGCCCTTATCTGATTTTCCATGTGGATCGAGCGGAGTTGAGAACTCGTCCTCAATTTCTACCTAAGGTGGTTTCGTCGTTCCATATGAACCAACCTATTGTGGTGCCTGTGGCTACGGGTGACTTGGAGGATTCCATGTCCCTTGATGTAGTCAGGGCCTTTAAAAGTTTATGTAGCCAGGACGGCTCGAGTTAGGAAAACAGGCACTGTTTGTCCTGTATGCGGCCAACAAGGTTGGCGCTCCTGCTTCTAAACAGTCTATTGCTCGCTGGATCTGTAGCACGATTCAGCAGGCTCATTCTACGGCTTAATTGCCATTGCCAAATTCGGTAAAGGCCCATTCCACTAGGAAGGTGGGCTCTTCTTGGGCGGCTGCCCGAGGCGTCTCGGCATTACAGCTGTGCCGAGCAGCTTCTTGGTTGGGTTTAAACACTTGCAAAATTCTACAAGTTTGATACCCTGGCTGAAGACCTCATGTTTACTCAATCTGTGCTGCAGAGTCATCTGCACTCTCCCGCCCAGTCTGGAGCTTTGGTATAATCCCCATGGTCCTTACGGAGTCCCCAGCATCCTCTAGGACGTAAGAGAAAATAAGTATTGTAAAGGAAAGGATATATACAGCGCTAGAAACTGGATATAAAAAATATACCTTTTTATTAAATTCTAGTTGCAACTAATACGTACTTATATAAAATGCTGAATTAAAAGTATATAGGCAAATAGGGCAAAAACAGTACAGCAATTTGTTTGGTGTATTACCACATATAGAAGCCAAACAGTCTCCTGTTTAGAATCCTTGGAAGAAATGCCACAGTCCAGGGGATATGTATAACACTTGTCAGATGTTTTTAGTCCATGTGGAGTAAAATGGATTTACCTTTTAGATGCTTAGTTCTGGACAATTGCAGTCCTGTTGAAAGCTTGGTCCTGAACTCCTTTCTTGGACAGCAACAAGTTCCCCGTTTGAGATCGTTGGCGGACTTCTAGGCGTATTCCAGGATAGGTGTAGTGTCTCTGGTGCTGGGCTTCTTAAATGACTCGTTTCGCTGTGTCAACAGCTTTGTCAAGGTGTGTCCACTGTGAGAAATGCCCTTTTTAAAGGCTTTGCTGATTGCCCATTGATTACAGCTGTACTTTTAGTTTTTATATAACAAGAAAAATAAAACTATATCCAGTTTAAATTATTACCAATTAGTAGAGAAGTGTATATGTATTTTGAAATTACTTTTGCTATTTATTTTGTACATTCATTTAGTTCAGTACAGCTACTTTTTTATATAAAAAGTAGCTGTACTGAACTAAGGGCAAACAAGCCCCTTTGAATGCTCAATCATGTGTCCGAATTTGCCAGCACATGACGCACTTCCGGTGGGTTACGTTGCAGAAGAAGTCCGGTCACGTGATCGTGACTTCTTTGCTGCTATCGCAGGAACTTGAGCCAATCACGTGGACACAAGCAAAGTCGCGTAATCAGAATAAGCAGCCAATAGGTGTCTGGGATGCGTTCCAGAGAGGAAATACATCCATGCGGTCACATGATCGTTAAACAGAACCAGGAAGTGCTTGTAGTATCTCATGTTGTGAATGTACAAAATAAATAGCAAAAGTAATTTCAAAATACATATACACTTGTCTCTACTAATTGGTAATTTAAACTGGATATAGTTTTATTTTTCTTGTTAAATAAAGACTAAAATTAAGTACAGCTGTAATCAATGGGCAATCAGCACAGCCTTTAAAAAGGGCATTTCTCACAGTGGACACACCTTGACAAAGCTGTTGACACAGAGAAACGCGTTTGTTTAAGAAGCCCAGCACCACAGACACTGCACCTATCCTGGAATACGCCTAGAAGTCCGCCAACGATCTCAAACGGGGAACTTGTTGCTGTCCAAGAAAGGAGTTCAGGACCAAGCTTTCAACAGGACTGCAATTGTCCAGAACAAAGCATCTAAAAGGTCAATCCATCTTACTCCACATGGACTAAAAACATCTGACAAGTGTTATACATATCCCCTGGACTGTGGCATTTCTTCCAAGGATTCTAAACAGGAGACTGTTTGGCTTCTATATGTGGTAATACACCAAACAAATTGCTGTGCTGTTTGCCCTATTTGCCTATATACTTTTAATTCAGCATTTTATATAAGTACGTATTAGTTGCAACTAGAATTTTTAATAATAAAAAGGTATATTGTTTATATCCAGTTTCTAGCGCTGTGTATATATATTTTCCTTTACAATAATTTATAAGGGTTAACTATCCCTTTAACAGCTGCTCCAGGTCAAACATCACATTTTGAAGCGCCGGGCCTTTTACCTTGGTAAAACCCCCTTTATAAGAGAAAATAAGATTTTAAACCTACCAGTAAATACTTCTCCTAGTCCGTAGAGGATGCTGGGTGCCCGTCCCAGTGCGGACAATTTCTGCAAGGCTTGTATATAGTTGTTGCTTACATAAGGGTTATGTTACAGTTGTGATCAGTCTCTGGCTGATGCTGTTTTATTCATACTGTTAGCATATTGCTGCACAATCTTCATGCCGTTGACTTGGGTTCTGTTGAAGGCCACGTTCTGCGGCATGCTTGAGGTGTGAGCTGGTAAGATGCTCACCGTGGTTTAACCATAAATCCTTTCCTCGATGTACATCTCCCTGGGCACAGTTCCTTAAACTGGAGTCTGGAGGAGGGGCATAGAGGGAGGAGCCAGGTCACGCCATTTGAAAGTCTTAAAGTGCCCAGGTCTCCTGCGGATCCCGTCTATACCCCATGGTTCTTGAAGTGACCCCAGCATCCTCTACGGACTAAAAGAAAAGGATTTACCGGGAGGTATTAAAATCCTATTTTCTTTCACTGTGACTGAATACAGTTAAATCCTGTTCCTGCAGTGGGGTACATTGGCTTCCACAGGGAAACATCAGGGGGTGTAGAGATGGATCTTGATCCAGGCACCAACAGGCTAAAGCTTTACATTGTCCCAGGATGCATTGGGGCCTCTAACCCCCATCTCCAGGCACTGAGCTCAGTTTCAAGTTTGTGCCTGCATGAGCAGGTCACTTAACAGGGGGGCTGCACTGGGCAGCCCTGAAAGCTTTTAGACTTCCAAGAGTTACAGCACTTGTCAGGGTGACATTCTGTGTTGCAGCGTCTCATACTCCCGCTGGCTCTGTTCGCCGTACTTGTGGCGGAGACACTTAGGCACACAGTTGCTGATGCTCTCCTGGTTCGCGTGGCTGCTACAAAAGGGAGGTGGTAAGAGGGTCTCCCAGGTGGGACCTGCCATTAAATCGGGTTCCAATCTCTGTCTAAGGAGATGGACTGCAACGCTGGCGTGGACACTAACTGAGCAGGGACCCCAGTATATCCACCAGGGCTTAGGATTACAGGTCAGGTGTAATAATGCCCACTTTATTAAGACTCTGTAGTACCAGGTGGTGAGGACCAGCATAGGGGAGAAGGTGCTTAACCTGTAGCCCCTCCCCCAGCTCCAGGTGCCCTCTGCTGCTGGTCCATGATTTTACACACACTTAAGTATTCTACATGTCGATTATTAAGACAGCATTATTTAAGAACAAGTGTACAATATATTCTGGTACGAGTATTCTAATATATACATCCGGTCTCAGACCATGCATTTTGTGTGTGTGTATATATGTATATTTTAGTTCAGTGCAGTTTTATTGTCTAATATCTGCATTGTCACTGTGTGTGTGTGTGTGTGCCTGTATCTGCTGTGTGGATTTCACTTTAAGTGTATCACAACTTTAGCTATCACTGTATTCTGTATCTTAAGGGACTAGGTGCGTCTGGGTCCATATATAGTGCATCACAGTATTTACCGTTAAGTGTATTCTACTGTGTACTCAGTCACATACTGCCAGATTTATTCGCTGGTGTGTACTGTGTAAGCGATCACAAACTAGGGGATTTATTCACAAGTATCATACTGGCTGTATCAGTCATACGCTATGCAGTTGCATTCACTAAAAATGTCTAACAGAGGGTTCGGAAATCCATGGACGCTCATGTGTCATGCAGAGCATGCGACAAGGATTTGCCTGAGGGCAAGTTTTGTATGATTGCCTGTGTACTATGTGCCAAACATCTCCTGGTCAGTCTGCAGCTCCTGTAACAAATCAGGAGCCACCTAGCGTGGTGGTCTCATCTGTTAAATATGCTTGTGCCCCCTTGCAGCCACACGTTGTCCCTATGGTAAATCCGCCTTGGGCGGATAATTTGTCTACCTAGTTGCAGCGATTGAATCAATCCTTGGTTAGACATAAAACTGCCCCAAGTCACTCCTGTCACAGGGTCATCTAAGTGGGTTACCTCCTCCTCACAATCTACTAATCTCTCAGAAGATACTCCCCATCCTCATGAGAAGAATACTGCCCCGTCAGACACTGACACAGTTGCTTCTGACGAGGAATCTACTACTCAGGTTGATGTCCCTGACTTAGTGGTTGCTATTAAGCTGATCCTACAGATCACTGAGGATTCCACTACGGTGTCTAAAACCTGATAAGTTTAAACGTCAGAAGGTAACTAAAACATTATCACAGCATTCTGACCATTTAGTAGATATACATAAAGATCCCTGGTCTTTGCCAGGAAAGACATTATCCCTGTCTAAAAGGATGGTAGCTTGCTATCCTCTCCCTTCAGACTTTTATAACAAGTGGGAAAACTCACTGCTGGTGGATTCCCATGTCACCCATCTCGTGGTGTAGTCTACTCTGCCTGTCACCTTCCTGAAGGACTGATGGGTAAGCATGTAGAGGGATGCCTGAAGTCTTATTTTCTCCCTTACAGGTGCTGTACATAGACCCACTACAGCAGCCTCCTGGGCTGCAAAAGGAATTGAAGCATGGGTTCAAGCATTAGAGTAAGATGCCTCAGGATATATGACAATACCTGTATCATATTACCACAGCTGCCTATGACATTCAGAAGGTGTCCTCTGAGGTAGGTGTGTTGGCAGCCAAGGCATCAACTACATCCATCCTGGCTCACCATATTCTGTGGTTGAGGTCATGGAAGGTGGACCCTGGACTCCAAAAATACTTTTGGAGGTACTCCCTTTTAAGGGGGACATCCTATTTGGGGAGGATCTCAATAAAATTGACTGACTTAGCGGTTGCTAAGACTGCTTTTCTCACAAACACTAATCCTTCTGCACAGAAGGCAAAAGGTACCACTTTTCGCTCCTTTCGACTTCAAGGGAAAACTAAAGGTCAGAGGTACCTGAGACAATCTCGTGCTCCCAAAACCACTAAGCCCAAGGCAAAACAATCCTGGGCAGCTTGTCATCCTGCTTCTAAACACAAGCCTGCTGCATGATGGGACGGGCCTCCCCCTGGGAGACCCCAGAGTGGTAGGCCGACACCTGCGCTTTACCCAGGTCTGGTTGAAGACCACTTCAGACGCATGGGTGCAAGACATTGTCTCTCACGGGTACGCAGTCTTTTTCAAGGGACACCCCCCCCCCCCCCCCTCGCCAGTTCTGCACAATGGTTATCCCTTCGGATTTGTTGAAGGCACAAGCTTTACAACTGGTTGTGCGTTCTCCTGGATTCAGGAGTGGTGGTGCTGGTACCTCTGTCCCAGAGAGGCAGAGGATACTACTCGATCTGGTTTTTAGTCCCAAAACCCAATTGGTCTTTCCAGCCTATACTCAACCTCAAATCACTGAACAAGTTTGTGTCCAAGTTCTGTATGGAAACACTGCACTCAATTCTGACCATGAACCTGGAGACTATATGGTATCCCTGGATAAACAAGATGCATACCTGCATATACCTATTGCCATTTCGCATCAGCAATATCTGTGGTTTGCTATTGGCAACCTTCACTATCAATTCCAGGGTCTGCTGTTTGGACTGACCACAGCCCCTCAGATCTTCACCAAGGTGATGACTGCTCATCTGTCTCCAGGGAGTCCGGTTCCTGCCGTATCTTGACAACTTGCTGATTCTGGCAAACTCCCATGATGTCCTTCTCGGTCATCTACAATGGACCGTAAACTTCCTACAAGCCCATGGGTGGCTCATCAACTGGAAGAAGTCCTCACTGGTCACTGTTCAGAGCATGCTGCACCTGGGGGCACTGCTGGACACAGTCAACGGCTGTTGCTGTCTCCAGAGAAGGTCCTGAAACTTCAGAACAGGATCAGATACTTCCTCTCTCGCCCAGGAGTGTCGATACACTCAGCGATGCAAGTACTAGGCCTCATGGTGTCTGCGTTCGACATGGTAGAGTACGCTCAACTTCATTCCTGCCCTCTGCAGAGGTTAATCCTTTCCAAGTGGGACAGCCTGCCTCATCGGATCAGGTCTCACATGATCGCCTTGACTCCGGAGGTTCATCTTTCGCTGACCTGGTGGCTACAGGACCAGCAGTTGAGCAGGGGCCCTCCCTTCTGGATCCCCCAACTTGGTGCTACTGACTACAGACGCCAGTCTGAGGGGTTCGGGCTTGGTGTTGGAGCAACACTTTCCAGGGTCAGTGGACCATGGAAGAATCACTCCTCCTGATTAAACATTCTGGAATTGCGGGTGGTGTTCAATGCTTTGTCTCTCTCGTTCTGCCTCCGACACAGAACAGGCCTGTTCAAGTATGGTCAGAACGCCACCGTGGTGGCATGCATAAACCAAGGTGGCTTTCAAAGCCGCATGGCAATGATGAAAGTGTTAAATCCTTTGTTGGGAGATGGCGTTCCGCCCAGCCATGTCAGTAGTGTTTCATTCCGGGAGTCCAACTGGGAAGCGGATTTCCTCAGTCATCCAGACGTACACACTGGAGAGGAGTCTTCATCAAGACGTCTTTCAACTCCTAGTGGACAAGTGGGGCCTACCAGATGTAGACCTGATGGCGTCTCGACACAATCACAAGGCACCGGTCTTCGGATCAAGGACAAGGGATCCTCATGCAGCGTTCGTGGACGCACTAGCGATTCCATGGAACCTTCGGCTGCCATACGTGTTCCCTCCAGTGTCACTCCTGCCCAGGGTACTGCAGAAGTTCAAACAAGGATGAATACTACTTCTAGTCACTCCAGCGTGGCCAAGACTGCATTGGTTCAAAGACCTGCAGGGTCTGTCGATTGTGTCCTCCTTCCTCAATGCCCAGACCTCCTTGTTCAGGACCCCTGTGTCTACCTGGACTTGGCCAGTCTGGCTTTGACAGTGTGGATCTTGAAGCTTCACTCCTGAGGGCCAAAGGATTCTCTGAGGCGGTTATCCAAACTATGCTGAAGGCCTACTAACCGGCATCTGCGTGGATTTATTACAGGGTCTGGAATTCTTGCTTCACCTGGTGTGCTGCTAAGAATTACGATTCTTACAAATTCAGTACTTCCAGTCTTCTGGCTTTTCTACAAGGCCTGGATTTAGGCCTTCGTCTGGCCTCCATCAAGGTTCATATCTCAGCCTTGTCGGTGTGGTTTCAGAGAAATTGCGTTCATACTTTCACTCAGGGTGTTGTACGGATTCAGCCTCCCTATGCTCTTCCTGTGGCTCCATGGGTTCTGCCTGTTGTCCTGAATGCCCTGCAAGAGTGTCCATTTGAACCTCTTGAGTCAGTGGAACTTAAATGGCTCACAGTCAAGGTCCTGTTCCTACTGGTTATTGCCTCTGCTAGAAGGGCATCAGACCTAAGCACTCTGTCCTGTCGGCCACCCTTTCTGATATTTCAGTGACTGGGCAGTTCTTAGAACTCACCCTGGTTATTTGCCTAAGGTGGTATCTTTTCAACTTAACCAAGAGATTGTGGTTCTGGCCTTTATCTTTTCTGATTTGTCCTCCCAAAGAGCGGTCTTTGGGTGTGGTAAGGGCTCTCCGTATTTATGTGGAGAGGACTGCCTCTATCAGGTCAGATTCCCTTTTTGTAGTTTTTCTGGTTTTCACAAATGTGGCTGGCCTGCTAATAAGCAAACCTTGGGCAGATGTATTTGATTGCACAAGCCTATGCGCAGGCTGGACTCCCAGCTCCTGCTGCTATTGAAGCCCCTTCTACTCTTTGACCTACTTGGGAGGCCTGCCGAGGCGCATCTGCTGAACAATTGTGCAAGGTGGCTACGTGGTCCTCGGTGAACACATTCATTAGGTTCTAGGCCCTCGATACTTCCACCTCCCAGGATGCTTCCTTTGGATATCGGGTTCTCATACCTACTACAGCACGTCCCCTCCCATGAGGAACTGCTTTAGGAGATCCCTGATGGTTTCCCTGTGGAAACCAATGTACCCCGCTGCAGAAATTTATGTCACTTACCATGGTTAAATCTTTTTGCGAGGTACATTGGTTCCATGGGGGCCTGCCCTGACGCACCTAGCTTCTGTGTTTTTATGGCATTAGCCGCTAGTCCCTTCTCCTGTTGAGATAATGTGGTTCTGTGACCAACGTCTACCTTTTACCTGCTCCTGTGTTGGACTGGTTAATGAAATTGAGCTCACAGTGCCTGGAGGCGGGGTTATAGAGGAGGCCCCTATGTGTCCTGGGACAGTCTAAAGCTTTAGCCTGTTGGTGCTGGATCAAGATCCATATCTACACCCCCTGATTCCCTGTGGAACCAATGTACCTCGTAGATAGACTTAACCATGGTAAGTCTACCATAAATCTCAAGGTAATGCAGTACTATGTTTCTCCTACATACTTGAAATGTATTTGTAACTGATTATGTGCTCATATTGCTTATTATACTTGTGTATAATCTGTGACATGCCAGTGTGATTGCTGACTTTACTATAATTCTGCCCATTTCTGTGTATTCCAATCCTCAATGCTGATGCAAAGCAGGTTAGGGTCAGATTGTCCCTTTAACACATTTTAAAGTGATAAGTCACAAATTGTGTAGTAACACTGTACAGGTGACTTCTCACGTTTGTCTTGTGAAGCTGGGTTAACCTCTCAGGTTCTGGTTCAAAAGGGATGGTGTGCAGATTCTTTCCAGCTTTAGTGAACCTAGGAAATACAAATAAAATGACATCCTACTTAGGGTTTCTATCTCCAAATGATTCCATAACTTGTTAGTATGTGATATCAGTGGTCACCTTCCTATTGTTGGGGGAGAACTGAGGCTGTCACTCTGTACAGTCTTGTTAGATACCCTGAGGCAGATGTATTAACCTGGAGAAGGCATAAGGAAGTGATAAACCAGTGATATGTGCAAGGTGATAAAGGCACCAGCCAATCGGTTCCAATATGTAAATTAACAGTTAGGAGGTGATTGGCTGGTGCGTGTATCACCTTAAATTTATCACTGGTTTATCACTTCCTTATGCCATCTCCAGGTTAATACATCTACCAGCCTGTGAGGTGCAGTTGGGAGAGGAGAGATCAGACTCTAATCATGAGCTTGTGGTGTTTAAATGTCCAGAATTGGTGAGTCTGTCCTATGACCACTTCCAGTTTTCATTCCCACTTTCCTGTACAGTCCCTGACCTGTTCCATTCTGTAACCCCACAGGGTGCTGGAAGAGCAGTATGGCATACACTGCAACATGACCTTGCTTTTCTCCTTTGCACAAGCTGTGGCCTGCGCAGAGGCTGGTGTCACACTCATATCACCATTTGTGGGGAGGATATTCGATTGGCATGTGGCAAACTCTGGCAAGAAGAGTTACGAGCCATCGGAGGACCCAGGTACAGTATGAGCAATATGAGAGCAGAGAACTGGTCTAGTGTAATACAGCAACGGAGAAGCTCAGCATAAATGTGCAAATGTGACTGGTGGTGTGACACAGGTTGGCATAATTGGGTAACGGTGGTGTTTGAAGATTTGTATATAATATTGAACACTTAAAATAACTAGTATTTTTGATTCAGAGATTCTCAATATAGATGGAGGCACCCACATCCAAATACCAGACTGAATACTCGGTCGGTGACTGTCATGAGTGCTTATGCTCTGTATAGAAGTAATGGTAACTTTTAAATGGAACAAAATAGATTTTATAAATGACCAGTGAGTAATATGTGCACACTTCCCATGTGGTTCTTAATATTGTGGGATCTTCTAAATGAATGTGCAGGATTACTCTTTCTGCTGTAAGCAGGGCTGGGCTGGGCATAATTTTTTTGGTAAGCAAATAGTTTTTGCCGGATGGGCAGTCTGGTCCTGGCTCTAGATAAAGTAGACTCCTTTATAAACGGCATAACTATTGACAAGACTGACAAAAGCACTGACACACATACATAATACAGGGGTGGATCCAGAAGAAAATGTATAAGTGGAAGAATAACCTTTTTATTAGCAGTGTCACTTGCATCCAATTTTCATAGTAGGCAGTGGGTGATGGAGAAGCCTCCTATACTTCAGCCTTCTCCTACTTTGTAACGACCTGCGGCTGGCTGCAGCGTGCCGTTATCTTCTGTGCCCTCTCCCATCCCTGGATCAGCTAGTGCATGCCTACATAGACCGTATAGGGGCACACTGACATACCCATATGCAGGGACCAGGAGCACAATGACGCACACATTGTACAGGGGGAGCTGGCAGCCATGCAGAGACGCATACCGTCCCACCTCTGTCACAGGGCAGCTCCAGCTCCCCCTTGTCACCAGATGCTGCACTGTCTGTCTCCCTCCCCCATTCCCTGACATCAGGGGAGGGTTGTGAGCCAGGAGGACACATAGCTGTGTGTCTATCGGAGGAGTCTGTGTCCAGGGTGGCTGTGGCAGTGTAGAGATGGTGACTGTCTGCAGCAGCACCCTCGAGTTTGATGCTCTACGTTGCTGCGTACCCAGCATATGTATGGGGCCAGTCCTGCCTGTAAGGGATTGATGCTGAGTGCTGTACCAGTATTTATGTAAATGCAGCACATGCTGACCTGAGGACACATGTAAATGCCTATTAGGAAGTGTGTATTTTGCAGCTGCTATAGGGAATGGTGCAAATACACGCTGACCTGCCGTAATTCAGGGGCATACGCTGCCATGGACTCGTATATTGCAGAATGCGCAAAGCTACGTATGGTCACAAACTCTCTACATGCATGGTTAGGGTAATTTTATGCCACTTTTGCAACTGCCCATAATGTGCAGCACTTCCCATACTGTGCTTATAGCAACTGGGACTGCACAAATAGTGTAACAAGCAATGACCTCAGAGGTGCCCAGCCTGTGTCCTCAGTTCACTAATGTTGAATTTTCTAAACTTGAGAAGCCTATTTTCATAGCTTACTACATCAGGTATTACCATTTTTACAGCCAAGGACATCAACATTTACTAATATTTATTCATAGCACCAGCAGTTGCTTTATAATGGGGGAACAAAACTAATAAAACAGTGGCATGCTCGGTCTCATCTATAGGCATTACATTCTTGCTGCTCACCTCAGATTTGTTACACTACAGCACCAATACATGTAATGTATCCGCCCTCTCCAAGGAAGCTGCAGCCTCTGTCCTAATAGACTAGGTCTCTCTACAGCAGGGATAGGGAACCTTCGGCCCTCCAGCTGTTGAACTACACATCCCAGCACACCCTGCAACAGTTTTAACATGGCCAAATAGCAAAACTGTAGCAAGGCATGCTGGTATGTGTAGTTCAACAACTGGAGGATTCCCCATACCTGCTCTACAGGAACATGATAGAGCAGTAGCCCCAGACCTGCCACCTTTTTTTCATAATTAGCTATGGAATATTGAGCGCTTTGCCGGCTTGCCATAATCATTTCTCCCACCTTGCTCACACATTAGGACGCGCTGATGTCATAGTGGTTGGCCATAAATGGGAGTCTGAGATTGGTGGGTGGCATGCTATTGCCTGCCTGGCCCAAATATGTAGCACCCACAACCTGTGGATCCCCCACCATAAAATATTAAAGGGTTGTTCTTACAGGAGCGCCAGATGTATTCTACAGCTGCAATGTGACCGTCATGCTTTTCCCCACAGGTGTGGTAAGTGTTACCAAAATCTACAATTACTACAAGAAGTTTGGCTACAAAACCATCGTGATGGGTGCATCATTCCGTAACACAGGAGAGATAAAGGCTCTGACTGGCTGTGACTTTCTGACCATTTCCCCCAAACTTCTCGGAGAGCTCAGCAAAGATTGTTCTAAGCTCACCCCAGTACTCACTGCTAAAGAAGGTAAGTGGCTTCAGTCGCTGTGGAATTATAATAGACACTTAGTCTGTTATCTTGTCTCCTGAGCGTGCAGCCATAACACTGTAAATATGGCATAGTGTAGGTTGACTTTCCCGTGGGAATTCCTGACTAGAATGTGTAGACTGCTCTCGCATAAGCCAGTTATAGCATGTGGGAGGGAGTATGAGGGGTTCTGCTATGAATGGTCAACCATGTTAAGGTCGACAGTCATTAGGTAGACCACTATTGGTTGACGTGGACAAATAGTCAACACATGAAAATGGATGACACCGTACATGTCGACACATGAAAAGGTTGACGTGGCTTTTTGAACTATTAGGTGTCCTTTTTTCTCTAACGTCCTAGATGATGTTTGGGACTCCGTAAGGACCATGGGGAATAGACGGGCTCCGTAGGAGACTGGGCACTCTAAGAAAGAATTGGTACTACTGGTGTGCACTGGCTCCTCCCTCTATGCCCCTCCTCCAGACCTCAGTTAGAATCTGTGCCCGGAAGGAGCTGGGTGCATTTTAGTGAGCTCTCCTGAGCTTGCTATTAAAGTATTTTAGTTAGGTTTTTTATTTTCAGAGAGCTTCTGCTGGCAACAGACTCTCTGCTACGTGGGACTGAGGAGAGAGAAGCAAACCTACTAACTGCGGCTAGGTCATGCTTCTTAGGCTACTGGACACCATTGGCTCCAGAGGGATCAAACACAGGAACTTAACCTTGGTCGTCCGGAGCCGTGCCGCCGTCCCCCTCGCAGAGCCAGAAGACAGAAACCGGCGGATGAAGCAAGAAGACGTCAAAATTGGTGGCAGAAGAGTCCTGTCTTCACATGAGGTAGCGCACAGCACTGCAGCTGTGCGCCATTGCGCCCACTAACCCACACACTCCGGTCACTGTAGGGCGCAGGGGGGGGCGCCCTGGGCAGCAATTGAGTACCTCCTGGCAAAAGCAGCATATATACAGCTGGGCACTGTATATATGCATGAGCCCCCGCCATTTTTTACACCAAATCGCGGGACAGAAGCCCGCCGCTGAGGGGGCGGGGCTTCTTCCTCAGCACTCACCAGCGCCATTTTCTCTCCACAGCTCTGCTGAGAGGAAGCTCCCCAGGCTCTCCCCTGCAGACTCACGGTAGAAAGAGGGTAAAAAGAGGGGGGGGGCACATAAATTTAGCGCAATAATCATATATACAGCAGCTACTGGGTAAACACTAAGTTACTGTGTGATTCCTGGGTCATATAGCGCTGGGGTGTGTGCTGGCATACTCTCTCTCCAAAAGGCATTGTGGGGGTCCTGTCCTCATATAGAGCATTCCCTGTGTGTGTGGTGTCGGTACGCTTGTGTCGACATGTTTGACGAGGAGGGCTATGTGGAGGCAGAGCAGGTGCAGATGAATGAGGTGTCCCTGCCGACAGCGATATGTGGTAGGTGTTAAATGATAATGTAAACTCCTTGCATAAAAGGTTGGATAAAGCTGAAGCCTTGGGACAGTCGGGGTCTCAGCCCATGCCTGATCCTACAGCGCAGAGGCCGTCAGGATCTCAGAAGCGCCCACTATCCCATATTGTTGACACAGATATCGACCCTGATTCTGACTCCAGTGTCGATGGCGATGATGCAAAATTGCAGCCTAAAATGGCTAAAGCCATCCGCTACATGATTGTAGCTATGAAGGATGTATTGCACATATCAGAGGTAAACCCTGTCCCTGACAAGAGGGTTTATGTGTTTGGGGAGAAAAAGCAAGAGGTGACTTTTCCCCCTTCACATGAGTTAAATGAGTTATGTGAAAAAGCTTGGGTTTCTCCTGATAGGAAAGTGCTGATTTCCAAAAGGTTACTTATTGCGTACGCCTTCCCGCCAACCGACAGGATGCGCTGGGAATTCTCCCCTAGTGTAGACAAAGCTCTGACACGCTTATCTAAGAAGGTGGCCCTGCCGTCACAGAATACGGCCTCCCTAAAGGATCCTGCGGATAGGAAGCAGGAAGGTATCCTGAAGTCGGTTTATACACATTCAGGTACCATACTGCGGCCAGCAATTGCGTCGGCCTGGATGTGTAGTGCTGTAGCAGCATGGACAGATACACTGTCTGAGGAACTGGATACCTTGGACAAGGATACTATTTTACTGACCCTGGGGCATATAAAAGACGCTGTCCTATATATGAGGGATGCCCAGAGGGACATTTGCCTACTGGGCTCTAGAATAAATGCAATGTCGATTTCTGCCAGAAGGGTTTTGTGGACTCTGCAATGGACAGGCGATGCCGACTCTCAAAAGCACATGGAGGTTTTACCCTACAAGGGTGAGGAATTGTTTGGGGACGGTCTCTCGGACCTAGTTTCCACAGCTACAGCTGGGAAGTCAAATTTTTTGCCATATATTCCCTCACAGCCCAAGAAAGCACCGTATTACCAAATGCAGTCCTTTCGATCACAAAAAGGCAAGAAAGTCAGAGATGCGTCCTTTCTTGCCAGGGGGAGGGGTAGAGGAAAGAAGCTGCACCATACAGCTAGTTCCCAGGAACAGAAGTCCTCCCCGGCTTCCACTAAATCCACCGCATGACACTGGGGCTCCACAGGTGGAGCCGGGGGGCGCGTCTGATAATTCAGCCACCAGTGGGTTTGCTCACAGGTGGATCCCTGGGCTATACAGATTGGGTCTCAGGGATACAAGCTGGAATTCGAAGTGATGCCCCCTCACCGTTACCTAAAATCAGCCCTGCCTGCTTCCCCCATAGAAAGGGAAGTAGTGTTAGCGGCAATTCACAAATTATATCTCCAGCAGGTGGTGGTACAGGTTCCCCTCCCTCAACAGGGAAGGGGTTACTATTCCACACTGTTTGTGGTTTCGAAACCGGACGGTTCGGTCAGACCCATATTGTATTTAAAGTCCCTGAACATTTACCTGAAAAGGTTTAAGTTCAAGATGGAATCGCTCAGGGTGGTCATTGCAAGCCTGGAAGAGGGGGATTTTATGGTGTCTCTGGACATAAAGGATGCTTACCTGCATGTCCCCATTTATCCACCTCATCAGGAGTACCTCAGATTTGTGGTACAGGACTGTCATTACCAATTCCAGACGTTGCCGTTTGGTCTCCACGGCACCGAGAATATTTACCAAGGTAATGGCGGAAATGATGGTGCTCCTTCGAAAGCAGGGTGTCAGTTATCCCATACTTGGACGATCTCCTCATAAAGGCGAGGTCCAGAGAGCAGTTGCTGATCAGCGTAGCACACTCAGGAAGTGTTGCAACAGCACGGCTGGATTTTGAATATTCCAAAGTCGCAGCTGATCCCTACGACTTGTCTGCCCTTCCTGGGCATGATTCTGGACACGGACCAGAAAAGTGTTTCTCCCGGCGGAGAAGGCTCAGGAGCTCGTGACTCTGGTCAGAGAACTCTTAAAACCAAAACAGGTGTCTGTGCATCACTGCACGCGAGTCCTGGGAAAGATGGTGGCGTCATACGAAGCCATTCCCTTCGGCAGGTTCCATGCGAGGACCTTTCAGTGGGATCTGTTGGACAAGTGGTCTGGATCGCATCTTCAGATGCATCAGCTGATCACCCTATCCCCCAGGGCCAGGGTGTCTCTTCTGTGTTGGCTGCAGAGTGCTCACCTTCTCGAGGGCCGCAGGTTCGGCATACAGGACTGGGTCCTGGTGACCACGGATGCAAGCCTCCGAGGGTGGGGGGCAGTCACTCAGGGAAGAAGCTTCCAGGGGCTGTGGTCAAGTCAGGAGGCTTGTCTGCACATCAATATCCTGGAACTAAGGGCCATATACAACGCCCTGAGTCAAGCGGAGCCTCTGCTTCGCAACCAACCGGTGCTGATTCAGTCAGACAACATCACTGCAGTGGCTCATGTAAACCGCCAGGGCGGCACAAGAAGCAGGGTGGCGATGGCAGAAGCCACCAGGATTCTTCGCTGGGCGGAGAATCACGTGCAAGCACTGTCAGCAGTGTTCATTCCGGGAGTGGACAACTGGGAAGCAGACTTCCTCAGCAGGCACGATCTCCACCCGGGAGAGTGGGGACTTCATCAAGAAGTCTTCACACAGATATACGGCTGGATAGCCATCGGCTGGTCGTGCTTCCATAGAAGTGCTGACATAAAAGTGTTATTATAAAAATAGCGTTATACCTGCGTTAAGTTATATCATCAGCTGTTGTCGATTGTGAACTTTGTGAACCAACTCCTCATCACTCTTTGTGCTCAACAGGTATGATTCGTGGAACTAAACATCCCAGCAAGTTGTACTGCATTTGCTGATTATGTCAAATGAATATCATGATTGAATAGTCTAGGTATATTGAAAATGCGAGGTTTTTTTTGTTTGGTTTGTTTTTCTCTTTGTAAAGATATAGTTGGCTGCCTTATTGGTATGTAATGTCTGTTTTTCTAAGCTAAGTTGTGGCCTTAGCTTAAAGGGGGGGTTGTATTGGGTGGAGTTTGCAATCATTGCATTCACATGGATGTTGTTCCTATTTGAAGTCTATGGAAGCACGACCAGCCGATGGCTATCCAGCCGTATACTAGAAGTGCTGACATAAAAGTGTTATTATAAAAATAGCGTTATACCTGCGTTAAACCGAAGGAGAACAGAAGGGAAACATCAACACACCAACACTACCACAAAAGGACTGCTTTAATGCCTCAAAAGTATGTAATTCATCTTATGCATATTATCTGTTTTTAAAAACCTATGAAAAGGCATCCCCAATCTGCTCACTACAGTTCTCTCTTAGGCAAACTTATGTATGTTTCTTTATGTAATGATTTCTTGTAAATGTCATTTCATGTGTGGGGAAGTTGCTCGGTGAAACATTTTATTATTGCATACTGACTGGTGTTTACCTCCTTTGAACATTTACCATTTTGGTCAGGTGTACTATATCTTTGTCCTTTACACCATGACTACACCTTACTAAATATAGAGTATGATTACCGATTAGTAAATGAAAACAAATACTGAGCATCCCCAAACAGGTAATTTCAACTTTGAACTTGTCATTTATCTTGTACACTCTGGACATGGCTACTAATAACAAATGCACAGACAAAATTCTTAAAGCTATGTGTGCAAATGCTAGGAGCTTAGGAGACAAAATTCCAGAGCTAATTGCAATAATGACCAGGGATAACCTGGTTTTTGTGGCAATTACCGAGTCTTGGTGCAATGAGAATCATGACTGGGACTTGGTTATACCAGGATACAATTTATTTAGGAAAGAGAATAGGAGGAGGGGTAGCAATGTATGTGGAAAAAAAGCATAAATGCTACTTTAATACAAAATATTGAAGCCAAAACTGAGGCCCTTTGGGTCACCATAGAAACTGGGAAGAAGGACATTATTCGCATTGGGGTGATCTATAGACCACCAGGCCAGGGGCAGGATTTGGACAGGAACCTATTGTTGGACATCTCTAAAATGGCTTTTAAGGGAGAAGTCATAATCATGGGAGACTTTAATTTACCTGATGTAAATTGGGAGGGGTCTTTTGCAAGTTCAGCTACAAGTGGCAAATTTTTACATTCCTTACAGGGAGCATCTCAAGCAATTGGTGAGGGAGCCCACTCGCAAAGACTCAAAATTAGATCTAATTCTTACAAATGGTGATAGGATATCTGATATATGTGGGTGAGCACCTGGGATCCAGTGATCATCAAGCAGTATGGTTTAGTATAAAGACAGGATACAACTCCTGTCACACAAAAACAAAGGTGTTGGATTTTAGAAATGCTGACTTTGCAAAAATGGGGAGATGTTTAAGTGATTCATTGGCAGACTGGAGAAACTTGGAAGGAGTGCAGGAGAGGTGGAAAAAACTGAAACGTGCAATGCTAAGTGCAACAGACCGTTGTATCAAAATGGTTAGGAAAAGCACCAGGAAAAGGAAGCCAGTGTGGTTCACAAAAGAAGTATCAACTAGTGTGAAAGCAAAAAAGATGGCTTTTAGGAAATACAGACAGACTCAAAATAATAACGACAGAGGTGTATCTGGACAGACGGAAGGATGCTAAGAAAGTGATCAGATGTGCAAAGGCAGAAGCTGAGGAGAAAATGGCCCAGTCAGTAGATAAAGGGGGCAAAACTTTTTTTTTAAGTATATAAGTGAAAGGAGAAAATCAAATGGAGGAATAATAAGACTTAAGACAGAGTGGGCATTTGGTGGAGGGAGACAAGGCAATAGCAGATCACCTAAATAATAATTTTCGCTCAGTATTTACTACAGAAGAAGGGATGGGGCCACAGTTAAGTTGCAAGGACATTCATAAAAATAAGGTAGATGAAAATACATTTACAGAGGAGAAGGTCCTAACATAACTATCAAAACTAAAAGTGGAAAAATCAATGGGACCAGATGGGATACACCCAAGGATACTCAAAGAGCTAAAAGATGTGCTGGTTACACCTTTAACATAATTATTTAACCAGTCACTAAATACAGGTGCTATTCCAGAGGACTGGAAAAGAGCAAATGTAGTTCCACTGCACAAAAGTGGAAGCAAGGAAGAAGCAAGTAACTACAGACCAGTAAGCCTTACATCAGTAGTAGGTAAAGTAATGGAAAAACTATTAAAAGAAAGAGTAGTGGAATATCTTAAATCAAACAACTTACAGGATCCAAAACAGCATGGATTTACTTTTGGGAGATCATGCCAAACAAATCTTATTGACTTTTTTGACTGATGAAAATAATAGATCAAGGGGGAGCTGTAGATGTAGCATATCTAGACTTTAGTAAGGCATTTGACACTGTCCCACATCGCAGACTGCTAAATAAACTTGAAAGCCTGGGGGTGGATTATAAATCAGTTAAATGGATAAGAACCTGGTTGCAGGATAGGAAACACAGTCGTAGTTAATGGAGTGCAATCTATGGAGGGAAATGTTACCAGTGGAGTACCCCAGGGATCTGTACTTGGTCCAGTTCTCTTTAATATCTTTGTTGGTGACATTGCAGATGGTATTGAAGGGAAGATATGCCTTTTTGCAGATGATACAAAGATATGCAACAGGGTAGACACACCGGGAGGGTTCAAACAAATTATTAATGACCTAGGTAGGCTTGAGAAATGGTCAAGAACATGGCAACTACAGTATAATGCTAAAAAATGCAAAATTATGCACTTAGGTCTCAAAAACCCAAAGGCTAAGTATAGTATCAAGGGTACTATAATGGAAACTACTGAGGAGGAAAGATTTAGGAGTCACTATTTCAAGTGACTTGAAGGCAGGAAAGCAATGCAACAAAGCAATGAGAGAGGCAAGTCAGATGCTTGGTTGCATAGGGAGAGGAATCGGTAGCAGGAAAAAAGGTGATAATGCCACTGTATAGGTCATTGGTACGGCCCCATCTGGAATACTGTGTCCAGTTCTGGAGACCCTATCTCCAGAAGGATATAAATACATTAGAGTGTACAAAGAAGGGCAACTAAAATGGTGCATGGCCTACATCACAAAACTTACCCGGAAAGGCTAAAAGATCTTAACATGTATAGTTTGGAGGAGAGAAGGGAAAGGGGGGACATGATAGAAACTTTCAAATATATCAAGGGTCTTAACAAAGTTCAGGAGGGAAACATTCTTCAAAGGAAAAGAAGTATTATAACTCGAGGGCATACATTGAGACTGGAGGGGGGGGGGGGGGGTTCAGGGGAAATTTAAGGAAAAATTACTTCACAGAAAGGGTAGTGGATAAGTGGAATAGCCTCCCATCAGAGGTGGTAGAGGCTAAGACTGTAGGGCAATTTAAACATGCTTGAGACAGGCATATGAATATCCTTACAAAGAATTAAGGTTAAAAAAGGGTTGAGATTGCCTAAAGGAAAAAATAAAAAAGGGGCAGACTAGATGGGCCAAGTGGTTCTTATCTGCCGTCAAATTCTGTTTCTATGTTTCTATATTAAATCGATGGGAGCTGCCACAGGTGGACATGATGGCATCCCGCCTCAACAAAAAGCTGCAAAAGTATTGCGCCAGGTCAAGAGACCCTCAGGCGATAGCTGTGGACGCACTAGTAACACCGTGGGTGTTCCAGTCGGTCTATGTGTTTCCTCCTCTTCCTCTCATACCCAAGGTGCTGAGAATCGTAAGAAAAAGAGTGAGAACAATACTCATTGTTCCGGATTGGCCAAGAAGGACTTGGTACCCAGAACTGCAAGAAATGCTCAGAGGACCCATGGCCTCTGCCTCTCAGACAGGATCTGTTGCAACAGGGGCCCTGTCAGTTCCAAGACTTACCGTGGCTGCGTTTGACGGCATGGCGGTTGAACGCCGGATCCTAGCGGAGAAAGGCATTCCAGATGAAGTTTATTCCTACGCTGATAAAGGCTAGGAAGGACGTGACCGTAAAACATTATCACCGTATATGGCGAAAATATGTTGCTTGGTGTGAGGCCAGGACGGCCCCTACAGAGGAATTCCAGCTGGGCCGGTTCCTGCACTTCCTACAGTCAGGAGTGACTATGGGCTTAAAATTAGGGTCCATAAAGGTCCAGATTTCGGCCCTATCCATTTTCTTTTAAAAGGAACTGGCTTCGCTTCCTGAAGTTCAGACATTTGTAAAGGGAGTGCTGCATATTCAGCCCCCTTTTGTGCCACCAGTGGCACTTTGGGATCTTCACGTGGTGAGTTTCCTGAAATCTCACTGGTTTGAGCCACTTAAGACCGTGGAGCTAAAGTATCTCACGTGGAAAGTGGTCATGCTATTGGCCTTAGCTTCGACTAGGCGTGTGTCAGAATTGGCGGCTTTGTCACATAAAAGCCCCTATCTAGTTTTCCATATGGACAGGGCAGAATTACGGACTCGTCCGCAATTTCTGATGAAGGTGGTGTCATCTTTTCATTTGAACCAACCTATTGTGGTGCCTGCGGCTACTCGTGACTTGGAGGACTCCAAGTTGCTTGATGTAGTCAGGGCTTTGAAGATTTATGTAGCCAGGACGGCTGGAGTCAGGAAAACTGACTCGCTGTTTATCCTGTATGCATCCAACAAGCTGGGTGCTCCTGCTTCAAAGAAGACTATTGCTCGCTGGATCTGTAACACGATTCAGCAGGCTCATTCTGCGGCTGGTTTGCCGCATCCAAAATCAGTGAAAGCCCATTCCACAAGGAAAGTGGGCTCTTCTTGGGCGGCTGCCCGAGGGGTCTCGGCATTACAACTTTGCCGAGCAGCTACTTGGTCGGGTTCAAACACCGTTGCAAACTTCTATAAGTTTGATACCCTGGCTGAGGAGGACCTTGTGTTTGCCCATTTGGTGCTGCAGAGTCATCTGCACTCTCCCACCCGTTTGGGAGCTTTGGTATAATCCCCATGGTCCTTACGGAGTCCCCAGCATCCACTAGGACGTTAGAGAAAATAAGATTTTACTCACCGGTAAATCTATTTCTCGTAGTCCGTAGTGGATGCTGGGCACCCATCCCAAGTGCGGACTTTCTGCAATACGTGTATATAGTTATTGCTTAATAAAAGGGTTATGTTGGCATCTGTTTGATGCTCTGTTGTTCATACTGTTAACTGGGTATAATATCACGAGTTATACAGTGTGATTGGTGTGGCTGGTATGAGTCTTACCCTGGATTCCCAAATCCTTTTCCTTGTAATGTCAGCTCTTCCGGCACAGTTTCCTTAACGGAGGTCTGGAGGAGGGGCATAGAGGGAGTAGCCAGTGCACACCAGTAGTACTAATTCTTTCTTAGAGTGCCCAGTTTCCTGCGGAGCCAGTCTATTCCCCATGGTCCTTACGGAGTACCCAGCATCCACTACAGACTACAAGAAATAGATTTACCGGTGAGTAAAATCTTATTTTTCCATAACATGACCAGGAACCCCAATTAGTGTACTGCATCCCTTTGCATGGTGAGCATGCAGGCAAGGTGTCTCGCTCCGCTACCACTGCGCTTGGCACAGGTTACTGTTCCCAATCATAGTCCATGTGGATGAAGTTAAATCCATGTTGACCTACTGACGACCTGCCAAAAAGATAGCGTATGAGGCACTTGTATGCTGGATTATGATTGTGGAAGAAATTAGTTACAGCTGGTGGTTAGCTGTCTTTAATTGGTGGCTAGGTGGAATAAGATCTTCTTATCTAGTTATGAGAGCTGGGTACAGGAAGAGATTTGTGACCAATAGGAAAACATTACAAAGTGAAAGGTAAATCTTTTGTTAATATGATGTCTGTTATAATGTAGCGGATGTGCAACAGGTTTTCAGAAATGAGAATTTGACTAGATTATCAGATTAGCTAATTTACACCTACATTTTAGGATGGAGCCTCCAATATTGCAGTCTACCACAAATGTGTAAATGATGGTCACGTGGCTATCTATACTGTAGCGTTGCTATAACCATCGCCAGCAAGCTCCTAAATCACACTAGTGTTCAGCTGCTTACATCCAGCAAAAAGTGACATAAGACATGTCGTCAAAGGCAATTGATGCCTTACGGATCGTTCGTATACTGTATGAATGCAATATGTAGCTGATTTTTACTACTCAAATGTATTGCCTCAGGATGGGCAACATTTAACGGCTTCATTGAAACTGCCCAACACTTAGAGGAAAATAACAATCTTTTCGGCCTGAAACCTGCTCCTTTCAGGAATAATGTGCAGTCTGGAATGTCATAGTCTGTTATAACATTATTGACCTGCAACTCTGGTTTCTACTAGTCTCTTTACAGGAACTGGATATTAGGAAAGTCTCTATTCATATACTTTCCACTCTCCCTTTAAAATGAGACATTTGGTTTTCAATAGTTCAAGTTACCACCTAAATAGTTTGTCAATGCATATTGTACTAAAGATTATAGATTACATGCAAATAGTTACTAAAGGGCTTCCATTCACAAATGGATGATTGAGACTGGTCAGACATAAATAGACATGCTATTTGGTTTTGCAGTGTACTACAACAGCACCATCTTGTGGTAAGAGATACATACTGCAGGAAAGTAATCAATCATACATGCGTTAAGGGGGGTACACACGGAGCGATAATCTAAGCAATCTGACTAGATTGCTTAGATTTTCAGCCAGATCGCTCCGTGTGTAGCCCTAACAGCGGGCTGCACATCGCTATTGCTGGTGCTAGATTAGCCTGCATGCAGGCCAATCCAGCTGGTTGCTCACTTCACCCGCTGGGTGAATTGAGCGCATGCTCAGCACAGATCGCGCTGTGCTGAGCGGCGGGTGAGATGTGTGCTGAGCGGTTCGCTCAGCACACATCTCTCCTGCATTGGGCCGTCTATGGGCCTTTAATTCTGAAGGACAATCCTGTCATTCTAGTCTCATTAGGAATGTTGCGTTCTCCCTTAGGGCTTAAACTTTGTTAGTGCAGATTGCCAATGTATTTAAAACCTAACTTGTGACTGCACATGCTAATACTGTTCATACAGCTCAGGCCAGCAAATTAGAGAAGATCAGCCTGAATGAGCAACAGTTCCGCTGGCTACACAACGAGGATCAAATGGCTGTGGAGAAGCTTTCTGATGGGATTAGGAAGTTTGCTGCTGATGCCATCAAGCTGGAAACGGTGTTACAGGTTTGTGACCATTTTATGGCTATTAGGCAGTTGTGTATACAGAACATTCAGGTATTTCACATGTACAGTCTTAAATTACTGTGTTCTATAAATATACATTGCTAGACTTTACTGCTCTGGTTTGTTTCTCATCCGAACATATCCAGTATTGCATTACTTCCTGGTACAAATGTACATAGCAGCCAGTTTGCAGTGACACTTCTATAGGAAGACTTTATTTCATGGATATACTATATACAGTACTGTGCAAAAGTTTTAGGCAGGTGTAGTAGACTGCTGCAAAGTAAGAATGCTTTCAAAAATAGAAGTTAGTAGGTTATTTTTATCCATTAAATTGCAAAATGAATGGAAGAGATCTAAAATTAATATTTATGACCACTTTGCCTTCAAGACACCATTTCCTCTAGGTATACTTGCGCGTATATATATTTATTTTTAAGGGACTTGGCAGGGAGGTTGTTCCAAACATCTTGGATAACTACCCACAGATCTTCTGTGGATGTAGGCTTACTCAAATCCTTCTGTCTCTCCATGCAATTCCAGACAGAATCGAAGCTATTGAGATCAGGGCTCTGTGGAGGTCTTACCATCACTTCCAGGACTAGTCCTTCACTCTGAAGATAGCTCTTTTTGACATTGGCTATGTTTGGAGTTTTTGTGCTGCTGCAGAATGAATTTAAATAGCACACATATACACTGCTCAAAAAAATAAAGGGAACACTAAAATAACACATCCTAGATCTGAATGAATGAAATATTCTTATTAAATACTTTGTTCTTTACATAGTTGTATGTGCTGACTTAACAAAATCACACATTATCAATGGAAATCAAATTTATTAACCCATGGAGGTCTGGATTTGGAGTCGCCCTCAAAACTAAAGTGGAAAAACACACTACAGGCTGATCCAACTTTGATGTAATGTCCTTTAAAACAAGTCAAAATGAGGCTCAGTAGTGTGTGTGGCCTCCACGTGCCTGTATGACCTCCCTACGACGCCTGGGAATGCTCCTGATGAGGTGGCGGATGTTCTCCTGAGGGATCTCCTCCCAGACCTGGACTAAAGCATCCGCCAACTCCTGGACAGTTGGTGGATGGAGTGAGACATGATGTCCCAGATGTGCTCAATTGGATTCAGGTCTGGGGAACGGGCGGGCCAGTCCATAGCATCAATGCCTTCGTCTTGCAGGAACTGAGGTCTAGCATTGTCTTGCGTTAGGAGGAACCCAGGGCCAACCGCACCAGCATATGGTCTCACAAGGGCTCTGAGGATCTCATCTCTGTACCTAATGGCAGTCGGGCTACCTCTGTCAGGCACATGGAGGGCTGTGCGGCCCCCCCAAAGAAATGCCACCCCACACCATTACTGACCCACTGCCAAACCGGTCATGCTGGAGGATGTTGCAGGCAGCAGAACGTTCTCCTTGGCGTCTCCAGACTCTGTCACGTCTGTCACATGTGCTCAGTGAGAACCTGCTTTCATCTGTGAAGAGCACAGGGTGCCAGTGGCGAATTTGCCAATCTTGGTGTTCCCTGGCAAATGCCAAACGTCCTGCACGGTGTTGGGCTGTAAGCACAACCTCCACCTGTGGACGTCAGGCCCTCATACCACCCTCATGGAGTCTGTTTCTGATCGTTTGAGTAGACACATGCACATTTGTGGCTTGCTGGAGGTCATTTTGCAAGGCTCTGGCAGTGCTCCTCCTGTTCCTCCTTGCACAAAGGCGGAGGTAGCGGTCCTGCTGCTGGGTTGTTGCCCTCCTACGGCCTCCTCCACATCTCCTGATGTACTGGCCTGTCTCCTGGTAGCGCCTCCATGCTCTGGACACTACGCTGACAGACGCAGCAAACCTTCTTGCCACAGCTCGCATTGATGTGCCATCCAGGATGACCTGCACTACCTGAGCCACTTGTGTGGGTTGTAGGGAGGTCATACAGGCACGTGGAGGCCACACACACTACTCGGACTCATTTTGACTTGTTTTAAGGACGTTACATCAAAGTTGGATCAGCCTGTAGTGTGTTTTTTCCACTTTAATTTTGAGGGTGACTCCAAATCCAGACCTCCATGGGTTAATAAATTTGATTTCCATTGATGATTTTTGTGTGATTTTGTTGTCCGCACATTCAACTATGTAAAGAACAAAGTATTAAGAATATTTCATTCATTTAGATCTAGGATGTCGTTTTTTAGTGTTCCCTTTATTTTTTTGAGCAGTGTATTTATAATCACTCATAACTTGCATATGCATAATTGCTAATTTCCATGATCCTCTAGAGCAGGCATTCCCAACCACAGTCCTCAAGGCACACCAACAGTGCAGGTTTTAGTGATATCCAGGCTCCAGCACAGATGGTTAAATCAAATTAACTGAGCTACTAATTAAGTCACCTGTGCTGAAGCCTGGAAATCACTAAAACCTGCTCTGTTAGTGTGCCTTAAGGACTGTGGTTGGGAATGCCTGCTCTAGAGGGTGGTAATGTATTTACCAAGAGCAATAGAATACACTCTGTTAAAATGGGAAGGAGGCTTCTGCTGTAGGTTCATCTGTTGTGGCTGAATATTCAGGATAGTATCTAAGGTAAAGTAAATCATTCAGCCAATATGTAGTGATAATGGAGTAGTGGTTGTATTACAATAAAGCATAGGCTGGGTTTAGCGTTAATGTGCATTAAGCTGTCATTGTTCTGCAGAGTGAGTGTACTAAGCTGTAAATGATGATGATCCCCTATGCCATATACTAATGTGTGCTTGTGTCTACAGGGGCGGCTCAGAAAGTAAACTTGGTGATTCCTTAACTACAAATCTCATCGATCATTCCTCGCCTGTAATAGGAATGCTCCTGCAGTCCAGCATTCTGAGTCCTCATTATCCATATTGTAACATTGCCATTTTACAAACCGTTTTATAAATTCTTTTTGTATGTTCTTAAGCACTGATTAAACCCGGCATCTCCTGTAAAACTATTGTGTGACTTATTTAAGATTATCTTTAGCAAAACAAATTCTCATTTTGAATATTTGTAAATGTTTTTTTCAAAGTAAAGTCTGTCTGTTTACTATATGCAGCAATTATAGTCTGACCAGTGGGACACTGATCTCATGGTCACCATTGTCTGACATTTCATGTACACCATCCCATATAAACTGTATTGATAGTGTTACTGTCCAGGTACATGTACAAGTTCACTTCACACCTCTGACGACCTCATTCTCAATTGTAGCGCACACTTGATGTCTTAGGTTGCAACTCCAGTGCTTAAGTAATACCCATTTCAGGACACCTGAGGTGGGTTGCACACGGGAGCTACCAGTGTGCGCCCATCCGACTGCAACCTGGCATACTGGTTGGTGACATGGCGCTTGTAGATCACTAGATCTTCAAGCACCGCCCATACAGAGTGAACCGGAAACGGGTCGCATCGACACAGCTCCCGTTCACACCACACAGTGACCTGGGTTGAACTTGTGTTCATCCCTGCTCATGACCAGGGTTGAAATACTGGGTCGCTCGACCCGGTAGTTCAACCCTTGCACCTTTCAGACCGCACATTAACACTGGTTATGTGCCAATAACACGTGTTCAGTGGTGACGGTCTGAAAGGGGTATTACATGAGGTAGTGTTCAGGATTTTTTTACTGGGGAAACGGGTTTGATTACTGACCCAACAAAATAGACCACTCGCCTGAGCATGATTACGTAATCCAGCAAACATGATCTGTTTGTACTTGAGGATTGGGGTGGAGAACCGATTTGGGACGGTGGTAAAGGTACGATGTCAGGAGCATACCTTGACAGTCTAGATGGCCACCTTACCTACCATTGTCTCCTGCAGTGATTAAATGCAAATTAATTGGAGTTTCATCCTTTAATGCAGGAATTGTGATGGAATAAGCTGATTTAATAGTTTACAAAGTATGTGACTAAAGTACTCATGTTTAATTTGTACAAGAACAATGTGTGACTGTTACCAAATGTTAATTGCGAATCAATTTTACTAGTTGCCATTACCAGGGCCCCACAATTCTAGGGCCTTCGACTGGTGTTCCTCCAGGAAGCAGCAACTAAGCAGTAGTCTGCATTATGAACTTATTTGGCCATATTGGGCATCTGATGGGGGCCAATAGTTGTGTAAATAGAAGAAAACAAACTCCAGACACACTACCAATATAATTTATGGCAATCCTAGTAAATATGTTTGGATATCAGTCAGGCCACACTAGCATAAGTGTTGGGAAATAAATATTTCCTGGAGGATAGAACACAAATATAATTCTCAAAGATTATACCTAATAGTGGACTTAAGGTGTGTACACATGGTGAGATTCTGGCTATGTCTGATTTTGACTATGCGATTTTCCCTTGAGTACAGTAGTTCACTATCTGTGCTTGAGACTTTGTCTATGTACTATTTTGACTATACTTTGTACTAGATCAGGCACGTCCAAACTGCGGCCCTCCAGCTGTTGTGAAACTACATATCCCAGCAAGCCGTAACAGTTTTGCGGTCCGTGGATGCTAAAGCTGTGTATGGGCATGCTGGGATGTGTAGTTTCTCAACAGCTGGAGGGCCGCAGTTTGAACATGCCTCTGTACTAGATACTGTACAGGCAAGTCAATCTTGACTAGCCTTAGAAGCATCTGGATCGAAACTGTATCACAAGCTGCCAAAAAACTTTTTATATATGCACTAACTTTTCATAAGGTTGACTATATAGTCAAAATCTTAGATTTATCTCACCGTGTGTACACCTTTTAAGAGTCTTTTGATTTTGAATATAGTCAAAATCGCAAGAAAAGTTAGTGCAGATCGCAACGTGAAAGTTGCCTTGCAATCACGATTCGATCCCGATGCGCGGTCCTGCCAGGTTGACATCGCAAGAAAAGATAGACTGTGCAGGCAAGTCAATCCTTACTAGATCGGTGTACTATCTAGTTAATTTCACATGTCAATGACATCTCACATAAGCCAAAATCGTAAGCACACAGTCCATATCTCAAGAAAAGTTAGTCAAAATCGTTGCTGGGCTCCGGGGCGTTCAAGGGAAATTGCAAGTGAAAATTGGGCGTAGCAAGGATCTCACTGTGTGTACACCCCTTTTAGATTGATCTCATGGAGTTCTGTATCTTGTGCAGTGTAGGTAGCCACACATCTGTGTAAGTTAGCGCTAAGCATCTCAGTAGTAAGACACAAAGCTTCCATTGCCTGCACCATAGAGAATGGAATTGTATATCTGTTAGGTCTATGCACAGGAGGCTGGGTTACATGCTAGGAGGAAAAGGTTGGTGTTCCTACAGTGGAACAATTCCAGCTCTACTGGATGTAAAGTCTACAAAAGCTGTTCCATCTGTGCCAGGTGGAGGGGACTGGTGAGGTTGTGAGGCTAAATTGAGTTAGGTGACAGTGTAAAGCTAGATACACACTGGGATGTCTCCAGCCAAGTGCCGACCTATGTGATCCTGGGTACACAATCATGTAATGAAGCTTGGAGTGACTGATCGCTCCGTCAACTCACATGATGCTGTCACTAGGTTTGATGCAACACCTGGTGATGTCGCTAGCACCTGCATATCAATCACACGCAGAGCAATATGTTCCAAATCTGCCCAAAACGCACCAGGCTGATCAGCCCAGTGTGTACCAGACTTAAGACCAGCAAGATTGGATCAGTACACACTGAGCAATTTTTTAAAATAAATATATTTTCTCATCTGACCTAGAGGATGCTTCAAGAACCATGGGGTATAGACGGGATCTGCAGAAGATAAAGGCACGCTGTAAAGACTGTGTGTGAACTGGCTCCTCCCTCTATGCCCCTCCTCCAGACTCCAGTTTAGATTCTGTGCCCAGCAAGACTGGTCACACACAGGGGACCTCTACCGAGTTTCTCTGAAGAGACTGTTAGGTTTATTATTTTCAGGGAGACCTGCTGGCAACAGGCTCCCTGCTTCGTGGGACTGAGGGGAGAGAAGCAGACCTACTACTTCTAAATTCAAGGGCTTTGCTTCTTAGGCTACTGGACACCATTAGCTCCAGAGGGTTCGATCACTTGGTACGCCTAGCTGCTTGTTCCTGGAGCCGCACCGTCACCCCCCTCACAGAGCCAGAAGCCGGGTGAGTATGAGAAGATCAGAAGACTTCAGTGCTGAGGTACCGCTGCGCGCCATGCTCCCACACAGACTGCGGCACTGGCAGGGTGCAGGGGGGATGCCCTGGGCCGCATGAACACAAGTTGTAAACTGGCAAAAATGTGTATAAAGTGCCTAGGCACTAAATATAGGACCCCTGCCAGTATAATGTATAGATTTGAGCAGGACTGAAGTGCGCAGATGAGGGGGCATGGCTTAGCCCTCGCAGCTCTTTCCAGCGCCATTTTCTCCTCAGATGCTGGTCCTTCCTAAACACTGCTGCATGGATCAGTGGAAAATGAGGGGGGCGGGGCACAGTGGTTTGGTGTAACAAAGTGCAATAAAAACACTCAAGTGCTGGGGAAAACAGGTTTTCTCTAACGTCCTAAGTGGATGCTGGGACTCCGTAAGGACCATGGGGATTAGCGGCTCCGCAGGAGACTGGGCACAACTAAAGAGAGCTTTAGGACTACCTGGTGTGTACTGGCTCCTCCCACTAAGACCCTCCTCCAGACCTCAGTTAGATTTCTGTGCCCGGCTGAGCTGGATGCACACTAGGGGCTCTCCTGAGCACCTAGAAAGAAAGTATATTTAGGTTTTTTATTTTCAGTGAGATCTGCTGGCAACAGGCTCACTGCAGCGAGGGACTAAGGGGAGAAGAAGCGAACCTACCTAACAGGTGGTAGTTTGGGCTTCTTAGGCTACTGGACACCTTTAGCTCCAGAGGGATCGACCGCAGGACCCGACCTTGGTGTTCGTTCCCGGAGCCGTGCCGCCGCCCCCCCCCTTACAGAGCCAGAAGCACGAAGAAGGTCCGGAAAATCGGCGGCAGAAGACTTCGGTCTTCACAAAGGTAGCGCACAGCACTGCAGCTGTGCGCCATTGCTCCTCATGTACACCTCACACTTCGGTCACTGATGGGTGCAGGGCGCTGGGGGGGGCGCCCTGAGGGCAATAAATAACACCTTGGCTGGCAAAATATACATCATATATAGTCCCAGAGGCTATATAGATGTAAAATTACCCCTGCCAGTATCACAGAAAAGCGGGAGAAAGTCTGCCGAAAAGGGGGCGGGGCTTCTCCCTCAGCACACTGGTGCCATTTTCTCTTCACAGTGCAGCTGGAAGACAGCTCCCCAGGCTCTCCCCTGTAGTTTTCAGGCTCAAAGGGTTAAAAAGAGAGGGGGGGGCACTAAATTTAGGCGCAATATATGAATACAAGCAGCTATTTGGGGAAAAATCACTCAGTTATAGTGTTAATCCCTGCATTATATAGCGCTCTGGTGTGTGCTGGCATACTCTCTCTCGGTCTCCCCAAAGGACTTTGTGGGGTCCTGTCCTCAGTCAGAGCATTCCCTGTGTGTGTGCGGTGTGTCGGTACGGCTGTGTCGACATGTTGGATGAGGAAGGTTACGTGGAGGCGGAGCAGAGGCCGATAAATGGGATGTCGCCCCCTGTGGGGCCGACACCAGAGTGGATGGATAGGTGGAAGGTATTAACCGACAGTGTCAACTCCTTACATAAAAGGCTGGATGACGTAACAGCTGTGGGACAGCCGGCTTCTCAGCCCGTGTCTGCCCAGGCGTCTCAAAGGCCATCAGGGGCTCAAAACAACGCCCGTTACCTCAGATGGCAGACACAGATGTCGACACGGAGTCTGACTCCAGTGTCGACGAGGTTGAGACATATACACAATCCACTAGGAACATCCGTTACATGATCTCGGCAATGAAAAATGTGTTACGCATTTTCTGACATAAACCCAAGTACCACATAAAAGGGGTTTTATTTTTGGGGAGAAAAAACAGCCACTGTTTTGTTCCCCCATCAGATGAATGAATGAAGTGTGTAAAGAAGCGTGGTTTCCCCTGATAAGAAACTGGTTATTTCTAAAAAGTTACTGATGGCGTTCCCTTTCCCGCCAGAGGATAGGTCACGTTGGGAGATATCCCTTAGGGTGGATAAGGCGCTCACACGTTTGTCAAAAGGTGGCACTGCCGTCTTAGGATACGGCCACCTTGAAGGAACCTGCTGATAAAAAGCAGGAGGCGATCCTGAAGTCTGTATTTACACACTCGGGTTATATACTGAAACCAGCAATTGCCTCAGCATAAATAGTGCTGCTGCAGCGTGGTCTGACACCCTGTCAGATAATATTAATACGCTAAGACAGGGATAATAATATTTGCTGACATTGAGCATATTTAAGACGTTGTCTTATATATAAAGGATGCACAGAGGGATATTTGCCGGCTGGCATCCAGAATTAATGCAATGTCCATTCTGCCAGGAGGGTAGTAGAAACCCGGCAGTGGACAGGTCATGCTGCATTTAAAAGGCACATGGAGATTCTGCCTTATAAGGGTGAGGAATTGTTTGGGGATGGTCTTTGGGACCTCGTATCCACAGCAACAGCTGGGAAGAAAAATTTTTACCTCGGGTTTCCTCACAAAAGCCTAAAGAAAGCACCGTATTTTCAGGTACAGTCCTTTCGGCTTCAGAAAAGCAAGCGGGGCAAAGGTGCTTCCTTTCTGCACAGAGACAAGGGAAGAAGGAAAAAGCTGCACCAGTCAGCCAGTTCCCGGATCAAATATCTTCCCTCGCTTCCTCTGAGTCCACCGCATGACGCTGGGGCTCCACAGGTGGAGACAGGTGCGGTGGGGGGCGCGTCTCGGGAACTGCAGGGATCAGTGGACTTGCCCACAGGTGGATCCCTAGGTTCTGCAAGTAGTATCACAGGGATACAGGCAGGAGTTCGAGACGACTCCCCCTCGCCGTTGCCTCACATCAGCCTTGCCTCCAGCCCTCGGAGAAAGGTAGTACTGGCGGCAATTCACAAGCTGTACTTCCAGCAGGTGAAATCAAGGTACCCCTCCTTCAACAAGGCCGGGGTTACTATTCCAAAATGTTGTGGTACCGAAACCAGACTGTTCGGTGAGACCCATTCTAAAATTGAAATCCTTGAACACTTATATACGAAGGTTCAAGTTCAAAATGGAATCGCTCAGGGCGATTATTGCAAGTCTGGAAAATTTCAGGGTATCACTGGACATCAAGGATACTTACCTGCATGTCCCTATTTACCCTCGTCACCAGGTGTACCTCAAAATTGTGGTACAGGATTGTCATTACCAATTCCAGACGTTGCCGTTGGTCTGTCCCTGGCACCGAGGGTATTTACCAAGGTAATGGCCGAAGTACTTATCCCGTACTTGGACGATCTCCTTATAAAGGCGAGGTCCAGGGAGCAGTTGTTCGTCGGAGTAGCACTATCTCGGGAAGTGCTACAACAGCACGGCTGGATTCTGAATATTCCAAAGTCACAGCTGGTTCCTACGACGCGTCTACTGTTCCTGGGTATGGTTCTGGACACAGAACAGGATAAAAAGGGTTTCTCCCGGAGGAGAAGTCCAAGGAGTTGGCGTCTCTAGACGGAGACCTCCTAATACAAATACAGGTATCTGTGCATCTATGCACGCGAGCCTTGGGAAAGATGGTAGCTTCTTACAAAGAATTTCCATTTGCCAAGTCCCATGCAAGGATCTTCCAGTGGGATCTGTTGGACAAGTGGTCCGGGTCGCATTCTCAGATGCATCGGCGGATAACCCTGTCTCCAAGGGCCAGGGTGTCGCTGTGGTGGTGACTGCACATCTTCTAGGGGGCCGCAGATTCGGCATACAGGACTGGATCCTGGTGACCACGGATGCCAGCCTTCAAGGCTGGGGGGCAGTCACACAGGGAAGAAACTTCCAAGGCCTATGGAAAAGTCAGGAGACTTCCCTACACATAAATGTTCTGGAACTTTGGGCCATTTACAATGCCCTAAGTCAGGCTAGACCCCTGCTTCAACACCGGCCGGTGCTGATCCAGTCAGACAACATCACGGCGGTCGCTCATGTAAACCGACAGGGCGGCACAAGAAGCAGGATGGCGATGGCAGAAGCCACAAGGATTCTCCGATGGGCGGAAAATCATGTGTTAGCACTGTCAGCAGTGTTCATTCCCGGAGTGGACAACTGAGAAGCAGACTTTCTCAGCAGACACGACCTCCACCCGAGAGAGTGGGGACTTCATCCAGAAGTCTTCCAAATGATTGTACACCGTGGGGAAAGGCCACAGGTGGACAGGATGGCGTCCCGCCTCAACAAAAAGCTACAAAGATATTGCGCCAGGTCAAGGGACCCTCAGGCGATAGCTGTGGACGCTCTGGTAACACCGTGGGTGTACCAGTCGGTGTATGTGTTCCCTTCTCTGCCTCTCATACCCAGGGTAATGAGAATAATAATAAGGAGAGGAGTAAGAACTATACTCATTGTTCCGGGTGGCCAAGAAGAGCTTTGTACCCAGAACTCCAAGAAATGATCTCAGAGGACCCATGGCCTCTGCCGCTCAGACAGGACCTGCTGCAGCAGGGGGCCTGTCTGTTCCAAGACGTACCGCGGCTGCGTTTGACGACATGGCGGTTGAACGCCGGATCCTGAAGGAAAAGGGCATTCTGGAGGAAGTTATCCCTACGCTATTTAAAGCTAGGAAAGAAGTGAATGCAAACCATTATCACCGCATATGGCGGAAATATGTTGCTTGCTGTGAGGCCACTATGGCCCCAAAGGAGGAATTTCAGCTAGGTCGTTTTCTGCACTTCCTACAAGTCAGAGGTGACTATGGGCCTAAAATTGGGTTCCATTAAGGTCCAGATTTCGGCTCTATCGATTTTCTTCCAAAATAGAACTGGCTTCACTGCCTGAAGTTCAGACTTTTGTTAAGGGAGTGCTGCATAGTCAACCCCCGTTTGTGCCTCCAGTGGCACCGTGGGATCTCAACGTAGTGTTGGATTTCCCGAAGTCGCATTGAGTTGAGCCACTTAAATCCGTGGAGCTACAATACCTCACGTGGAAAGTGGTCATGCTGTGGGCCGTGGCGTCGGCCAGGCGTGTATCAGAATTGGCGGCTTTGTCATACAAATGCCCTTATCTGTATTCTATATGGATAAGGCGGAATTGAGGACTCGTTCCCAATTCCTTCCTAAGGTGGTATCAGTTTTTCATGTGAACCAACCTATTGTGGTGCCTGCGGCTACTTGGGACTTGGAGGATTCCAAGTTTTCTGGACGTAGTCAGGGCCCTGAAAAGTATATGTTTCCAGGACGGCTGGAGTCAGGAAAACTGACTCGCTATTTATCCTGTATGCACCCAACAAGCTGGGTGCTCCTGCTTCTAAGCAGACTATTGCTCGCTGGATCTGTAGCACGATTCAACTTGCACATTCTGCGGCTGGAATGCCGCACCCTAAATCTGTGAAAGCCCATTCCACGAGGAAAGTGGGCTCTTCTTGGGCGGCTGCCCGAGGGGTCTCGGCTTTACAAATTTGCCGAGCTGTTACTTGGTCGGGTTAAAACACTCTTGCAAGAGTCTACAAGTTTGATACCCTGGCTGAGGAGGACCTAGAGTTTGCTCATTCGGTGCTGCAGAGTCATCCGCACTCTCCCGCCCGTTTGGGAGCTTTGGTATAATCCCCATGGTCCTTACGGAGTCCCAGCATCCACTTAGGACGTTAGAGAAAATAAGATTTTACTCACCGGTAAATCTATTTCTCGTAGTCCGTAGTGGATGCTGGGCGCCCATCCCAAGTGCGGATTGTCTGCAATACTTGTATATAGTTATTGCCTAACTAAAGGGTTATTGTTGAGCCATCTGTTGAGAGGCTCAGTTGTTATCATACTGTTAACTGGGTATAGTATCACGAGTTATACGGTGTGATTGGTTGTGCTGGTATGAGTCTTACCCGGGATTCAAAATCCTTCCTTATTGTGTCAGCTCTTCCGGGCACAGTATCCTAACTGAGGTCTGGAGGAGGGTCTTAGTGGGAGGAGCCAGTGCACACCAGGTAGTCCTAAAGCTTTCTTTAGTTGTGCCCAGTCTCCTGCGGAGCCGCTAATCCCCATGGTCCTTACGAGAAATAGATTTACCGGTGAGTAAAATCTTATTTTTGATACCTACTGGTAAATCCTTCTCATACGTCCTAGAGGATGCTGGGGATTCCAAAAGGACCATGGGGTATAGACGGATCCGCAGGAGCTTGGGCACACTATAAAGACTTAAACTGGGTGTGAACTGGCTCCTTCCTCTATGCCCCTCCTCCAGACCTTAGTTAGACTTTGTGCCCAGGAGTGATGGGTCACACACTAGGGGAGCTCTACTGAGTTTCTCTGAAAGATTTTGTTAGGTTTTTTATTTTCAGGTAGACCTGCTGGCTACAGGCTTCCTGCATCGTGGGAGTGAGGGGAGAGATGCAGGACCTACTTCTGTGAGTTTCAAGGCTCTGCTTCTCGGCTACTGGACACCATTAGCTCCAGAGGGTTCGATCACTTGGTGCGCCTAGCTGCTTGTTCCCGGAGCCACGCCGTCAATCCCCTCACAGAAGCCAGAAGAAAGAAGTCGGGTGAGTATTGGAAGAAAAGAAGACTTCAGTAACGGAGGTACAGTGGTAGTGCTGCTCTCCATGCTCCCACACACCAACAGCACTCACAGGGTGCAGGGCGCTGAAGGGGGGGGCGCCCTGGGCAGCATGTTACTGGTCTGCTTAATGTGAACAACTGGCAAGAAAGCATTTAGGTGCCGAGGCACCGTGGTTCATCCCCCGCCAGTATACTTTAATTATTTCCCCGCCACCGCTTATACGGGGGCAGGGCGCGGGGGAAGGAGCGCCCTGGGCAGCGAGTCAGTTTTAACAGTTCTTACTCGCGCTGCCGGGGGCTCCGTATACAGATCCCCGCAGGCGCGTTATGCCGTGGTCCCCGTCAGCCGCCATGGGAACAGGGCGCCGGGAGGTGGCGCCCGGGGCAGCATAGATAGTTAGAGCTCCCGAGGGCCGCACACGAGGACCCACCATGAGTGGCGGGTGCGCGACACGCCAGAACTCCCGCTTCCCGATCGGTTGTCTGGGGTGCAGGGCGCCCTGAGCAGGATGGTGCTGGGTATATGTATGTATGTGTGTGTGTATGTGTGTATGTATATATATATATATATATAGTCTTTACCCTATATTTAGTACTCGGCCTATTTGGTTTCAGATCCAGGGGGGCTATAGCGCGCCGAGAGGGGCGGAGCTTAGCCTCACACACTGAGTCGGCGCCATTTTTCCCTGCTGTCCCCGCCAAGCACATACACAGTGGGGGACACAATGTTTAGAGTCTGTTGCCCTCCCAGAGGTGTAATCTCCCTGTGTATAGGGTCCCCCGGCTCAATATAAAGATAGATAGATAGATAGATAGATAGATATAGATATATGTATATGTCTAAGGGAGCTGTGTAATTGTAACTTTAGATGTAGGTTCTTTTCCAAGATTATTTGACCACAGAATCATTAAAATAAATGTATTCACATATTGTCCTTGAACAGTACATTTGCAGTGAGTAATGTGTACCTGACAAAGTTTAAAATACAGACTTTGATACACAACCTGACATAAAAATTCTAAATGAATTCATTCAATGAATGTCTGATGTTCTCACATCTGAACCTCAACCCAACGCGTTTCGTCCCAAAGGACTTCATCAGGGGTTCATATCAATAGATGATGAAAGGGCTCTATGGGATCAATAACCGATTTATCAGTATGCTGTTCCCACAGGAATATCAGTATGGAAATAACACAACAAGAACGTTGAATTCGTCCGTATTGGACATTGAATCAGGCCAATATAAAAATGTCAAAAGGATCTCAATGCTGTATTCCCTACCAGTTATAACCACAACTATGTTGGTCAGGCTTTGTGGTCCGACAGGCTCTCCAGAACAGCAGTCTGTCAGACCACAAAGCCTGACCAACATAGTTGTGGTTATAACTGGTAGAGAATACAGCATTGAGATCCTTTTATGACATTTTTATATTGGCCTGATTCAATGTCCAATACGGACGAATTCAACGTTCTTGTTGTGTTATTTCCATACTGATATTCCTGTGGGAACAGCATACTGATCAATCGGTTATTGATCCCATAGAGCCCTTTCAACATCTATTGATATGAACCCCTGATGAAGTCCTTTGGGACGAAACGCGTTGGGTTGAGGTTCAGATGTGAGAACATCAGACATTCATTGAAAGACATCATTGGATGAATTCATTTAGAATTTTTATGTCAGGTTGTGTATCAAAATCTGTGTTTTAAACTTTGTCAGGTACACATTACTCACTGCAAATGTACTGTTCAAGGACAATATGTGAATACATTTATTTTAATGATTCTGTGGTCAAATAATCTTGGAAAAGAACCTACATCTAAAGTTACAATTACACAGCTCCCTTAGACATTTTTTTGTTTCTTGTATCCTACCTCAGTACCCCAGCTAACAGAGGGTACGTCTTAAGGTTGAAGCTCGCTCATTAGCGCGGAATTAGGTCTACACCACATCCCCATATATATATATATATATATATATATATATTTATTTTATTTTTTTGTCGAGCAGGATTAAGCGCGCCGGGAAGGGGCGGAGCTTAGACCTCACAGAGGGGTCAGCGCCATTTTCCGAAGTTCCCCACCGGGACTTGCTGTATACTAAGAAGGAAGGGGGGCACAGAGTGTTTTAATGCTGTATGGGTGTCATATAGCATTAGGATTGATAATGGACGAAGAATCCTTGTAATACATAAATACACTGTGTTTCCCTGTTTTATTTACCCACTATTGGTTAGTCAACAGGTGTGAGGGCTTTGTCAAAGGCGCCTGTGGGGATAACTGTCGGTTTCGCCGACGCTTGCCGGTACTTGATTCAAACAACTAACAACTAAGTATTGACAGGTTACTTTTGTGTGCTTTAAAAAACAAGTAAACACACTAGGGGAGACACGGCGGTCGGTCGATGCCCTGTCGGCATCAACGGTAATGCCTGGGTAAAAGAATTAACAAGCTGTTATTGCCTGGTGCCTGTATTGGTATTTATATATTTTATTTATATATAAGTAGGGGGAGTTTTATTACAATTGTAGAGGTACGCTTCCCTCAGACCCCTTGGGGTTTCCAAAATTGTGATTATTCTGCCGCTTACTATTCCGGGCTGTCGACATTTCCTCAGTTTCTGTCGGCCGTAAAGTTCCTGGTAGATCCACATCGGAAGCATGTCAGTACATGGTCATACACATTCACAACACATTACTGTCACTAGGGACCTGACGGGTCTGGACAATCCACTTGCGTATAGGTTATGTCTATATGTATTTATGTGTAGATATGACTTTATATATGCATGATTACGATATATGTGTTATATTGTGTATTACATGATGTATGACAATGCTAAATTCCTTTGTCGTATAAACAACCCTTTATGAAGCTAAGAACACTGTACGCTGTTTACTTAAGAAGTACCGTAATGGTACGCTATCTGCGTAGCGATCGCTCAGCCGTAGGCGAGACGCTCAAGCGTCACGTTCGCTCACGGCCCAGTGATCACAGGACACGTTATTGGTTATGTCTAGGGGAATGATTCGCTGTAGCGTAGCATACGCTCGAGACCACGAGGAGGTCACCAGCGATGCAGACGCTTACAACACTATACCTTTATGTTAAAACCTTATACCAATGAAATACACTGAATACCTTAATGTGAGTACAGGGTGTAAATGCAACCTTGTGTAACCTGACTAACTACAAAGCTGCTTGAGCGTCACCGACGCTCAAGTGAACACTTAACACTATAGAAAATACACAGATACTGGTTTAGGTTCCAAAGCCTATTAACTGTATTATATCTAATATACTTGTAAAAGGGGATAACAGTACAAATGATACACTACAATATAACAGAGACTACCTAACCAGATAACTACACAAGAAATACAATACAATACAATTACTATTTATGGGAAAATGGAAGGGGAAGAGAAGAAGAGAGAGATAGAGAGAAATGGCTCATGATAACATTAAATAAGAGACAACATGGTTGCAGATAAAACTACACATGTGAGAGACAATCGCTGCGCAGTTAGTCAATGCTGAATACAGCATGGGATGGAAGCTAGACTCCATTTTGAGAAACCTCCACTTGATTCCAAAGACCACACCACATGGCTGAAAGGGGGAGGGGAAGACATCCAGCAGCAGCCATTTTAGATTTGCAGGTCCAAACACATGGCACTCTATACTAAACCACAATCACATAGCAGAAAACACAAGACTCCATTTTCTTCCAAAATGTCCAAGCCTCAAAACAATGCATATGTTCTGATTTTACAATTCCAAACCATCTAAAACACCTTTCACAATGTAATCCAACTTCCTAGAACCATCTCATAATTTCACATCCCAAACAACTTCAGTATCTCAATAACCAGAGCATATTCATCACAAGACCAGATCACAATGTAATTAACACAAACGTAACTGCATGGTGGTATTTATGATTAACAGGATATATATTATAACTAACCAGCACAATCTATTTTAAATCTCCATTGGCAAACAAATACCACAAATATTATGCTACAGATTGTATACTGTTCCAATTTATCACAGACTTCACAGAGTATCCACAAACACCCAACAATCACACAACCAAGTTACAATATCCTATTTAAACTAGAAAGCAATCTGTCTGTTTCCTTATCTAGCCATGTGAAGTTCAATACTTAGCCTTTAGTTTGGAAGATGTCCTGGGGATTCAGCCGCCATGCTGCTTGGTGCCAGGTAGCTGTGTGTGTGTCTGTGAGTGTAGCTACATTACATCTGTTCTCTGAGGCCACACCTGACCACTACCTTCCTGTTTGACCAGTACCTGGGGGAGGGGTCTTTCTTTCTCCTTTGTATTGAGTCACCATTCTCTTTGTATATGCTAATCAGGTTCAGCCCTGAAAACTTAGTAAAAGGTTGTCTTGAGCATCATATTGTTCTAACAATATGATCTTAGCTTTTATACATATAATCATATCTATCCGCTGCAATGTCCCACAACAACACAACAGGCCTCAAACTAACCCACACCTGATTCTGCTTGCTTCAATACCAAACATGATGTGTTTATCTGGTTCGGTTCGAATGATACACATCCATGACATTAATTCATTAGCCAATTCTAAATCTCCATGATGTCTGGTGCTGTTCATTATTATAACCATGTACTGTATGAAACAAGTGCCGAATCCATCTCTGTGCCATGTCCGAGCAAATGCGTGTGTTTCCATATATTGCTGTGCTCGCTGCGCATATTTGCAAGTATAGCGACTTATATGTGTGCAGTTTATATGGTCTCTCTATGTAATATTTTTGACTTTGACAGTCCACCCTTTGGCAGTCACCAATAACTGCCACTTCCTAAAACATTTCAAAAAGAGAAAAATATATGTCAGGGGTTAATACATTTCAATGGTTGGGTAAGGGAGGAGAGAGGAGAAGATGTGAAGAGGGTATGACCTAGTGAGATAGCAGAAGCATGTGTGTATGAATCCATGTTTGGGGGGTCATGTATCATCGTGCCGTACGTGTTGTACATCAAGCTTCGAGGTATTGCGAAGTATACATTTGAATTCCTTCTTATCCCGTACTAAGGGTCTGTGGATGGGCTGTCAAACTTTACCGAGCTCATTTCGGCTGTGGTTGTAACAAAATGGGGGAGCACATTTTAGTTGATGATACATGAATGGGGGAGGTATGTGGTTGCTGATATCTGTGCCTGTATTCCCTGTCGACTATGTGTGTTATTACCTGAGGGTTGTAGAGATGAAGATAAAGAACACTTATGGAGAATGCAATGATATTCTATGTCAGGGAAATGTACATCTGTCGTTGAGGTTGTGTTCGGTATCTGTTGAGAGTCGTCTTCTTTGCGCTGTATTGCTCCTTAGGCATGAGCAAATAGCTTTGTCTGAGCCATCAGATTTACAAAAATGTTGGGCTAGCGTGAGTTTAAAGATACTAGGGAAACTGGGGATCCATGGCAAAGTTCATCAAGTGTCCATATTTAAAGTTGTCAAATCTTCTTCTTTGGTGCTTGTCTGTTGTCTGTATACATCTCGTCTCGTCAGCTTCCTCGTCCAAGGGGGTCTTTGTATCTGGGAGAAAAGCAGAAAAACAGGTGAAAGAAACGGACCGTATAATCGCATTTTCATCACATTCTGGTTTCTATCATTGGGTCATAAATCAAATCCAGGTTAATTACAGTTTCCTCACTCCTTAGACTCATTACCTTTGTACTTTGTTTGCACCTCATTAAAGCCTGCCCGCATCTAAATATCAATCCAATCGATATAACGACACCTAAGATACATAGTAGAAACTTTCCAACATCCATTATGACTCCTTGAGCCCACTCTCCTAAACCGGAGAACCAATTTCGCGGGTTCAACCATGACACCCAACCAGTCAGCTCATTACCTACAGCAGCAAGGGTGAGATTGTGTTTTCAACGAAATTCCCACTTCAATTGGAGAATATCGTCCATCTTTTGGTCTATGACCTCTACCGGATCCTCGGTGCTATTTGTGATATACGTGCAACACTTTATGCCGTACTGTGTTGCCAATGTAACACAATATCCGCCTGTTACTGCTGTAAGATAATTAAGAACCATCCTATGCTGAACTAGTTCTGTTTTATAAGCTTGAAGTTCTCTTCCAGTGTATCTAAACGTGTCATCATACATTTCAGTGATATTATCTAACAAATTGGCGAGTGCGGAAATGTATCTATAATTCATCACTCCCCGAGCGGTACGAGTGAAATCTAACGCTACCAGAACCTGAATCCCGGTGGATTCATGGATAAGATCAGAGGCCGGATGCTCTAACCTTTCTGACAGTTGTCTTTTAACTCGGTGCTCGTAATGAGTGTGAGTATAAGGAGCTTGGGCACCACGGTGTATGTCCTTCATTTTGTCATGTGTAACAGTCATCACTTCAGGCAATACTTTTCCAATATAACACAATCCTTCAGAGTTTGGGGCAAGCCATTTGTACGCCTTTCTCCCGCATATGAAATATGCATCATCGGGGAGAACATAAGGGACGGAGAAGGACATGACCATGTTACAAACCTTCCAGGTGAAATCTCCTGACCCTAATTCTTCCAACTGCTTAATGCACGTATCGGTTTGTACGATATGTGCACAGTATCCTGGTGATACCTCTCCAACTCTAGTAATCCTATTCCCTAAGGTATATCGATACCGGAAAGATTTTCCTCTACTGGCTATGTGGCGTACGAGCTCTGTATCTGTAGGCATTCTATCTGCTCTGTGTGAAAAGGTCATGGTAAGGTTGCTCCATGACACTTCCCAATTTCCCGGTTTTCTGGGATTGGAGATGTTAAAACATAAGAGGGACCTATCCACATGGTATTGGTGGAGCTTCAAACTAGGAGGGCTGGAGATGTTAAACCTCCGGTCCACCGGTCTCCCACCACTTAGCTCAAGTACCTCCCCTAACGTTAAAGGAAATGGTACTAGCCCTGATTTGCTGTGTCCCTGAGGTACTTGAGAGCATACCCAACAATCGGTCTTATTTAACACATTACCCACTAAGGAGTGATAGTCACTCAATGGATGCCGGTCCATATGGATATTAAAACTGGATTGGCATTACTTTGTTACAGAGCCTACAGATACAACTTTCTTTTTGAACTAACATTCCTTCACAGTTGTTTACAAATAACATGGTTGTTAGATCGTGCCCGGTACTCGCCTTTGCTTGGTGATTGGGTTGCTATTGGAAATTTACACCTCCGTCTCAGTCATCAGGACCTTTCTGGATCCTTTCTCGACCTCACTGGTACTCTCACCGAAACAGACTGCTCTGGTCAACATCATGGTTAGCGGGAAAATCCATGTCACAGTCTCTTGGGGCAAGTCCATCTTACAGGAGGAGAAAAGAAGAAATTTGTAAAGGGGGTATAAGAAAATCAGTTTGAGGGGGAGAGAACTCGTTACGATAATAAGTTCTCTCGTTTTGTTGTTCTTTTTGTTCTGCTGTCCTCTCAAAAGGTGCTGTCTCTTCAGTCTTCCGAATGAACCTTCTGGTGATGTAATCTTTCTTCCTAACTAGCGATCTTTCTGTGTGGAGCAAAATCTGGCATTACCATTGGTTAACACTTAGGGGTGACATACCATCTTTAAATCATGGAAACATGAGTGAGGAGAGAGAGAAAATAAAAAACAAAAGAGATAGAGAACAATTCATGTGCATATATACATTACATAACCCGACAATAACCACCAATAAGAGAAGAGAAACAAAGCATTTTTAAACATTGTCAACATTAAGAAAACATTGTCAGACTATTTGGCTGTCGTATCTACGTGTCTAATGGTTTCCTTGAGCAGTCCCTCCCCACCAGCACTTGCATTATTCCACTGTCTGTATCTGGCCAGAATACATTGTGGTGGATAGGTCATGCTGGGGTTTGGTAGACTTCTGCAAGGACCAAGCGAATATGCAATGTTTGAATTCTTACCAATAATCGTCAGAGATGGGGATAGAGAGAGGGAGAGAAAAACATTTTTCACAAATACATTTACAACTTTTCACCTGGTCATTCCTGTGTCTTTAGTGAATGACCTCCCACTTCATTAACCGTTACTTCAGGCTTGCCTCCATTCCTAATAATCACCTTTCCTAACTATATATTATGGGTGTGGCCCAAAATTCTTCCTATATGATCCCTGCTTGTAATTTGGTGTGTCATAACTTTTGCTCATTTTCATGTCTAGGGGGTCTGATTTTATGTGGGCTGTTGCAGTTACTGGCATAATGCCCTTCTCTTTTGCACAGATCACAAATCCTTAAGTTCCTCCATGTGCCAATGGCCTGGGGTTTTGGTTGATTTGATGCCTCCTCAAACGCTCGGATGTTCATCATCATCAACCGCTTTCCCTGTACCTACCTGATTCCTTGGATACCATGATTATGTCGTTGTCTAGGGAGTTGATATACCTTCTGTGAATCTTTGATCATACAGTTAGATCTTTCCTAGGATCTGGGTAATCAGACATGATTGATCTCAATTCTGTCCGGGACCAGGGATGGCGCATTGCACTGTCCTTGACGGGAATGGTTCCCTGATCATCAGTCTTCCCATTGGGGACTGTGATCACCCTGACAGGACTAAACTCAATCACATCACCTTGTTTTGGTCTTACAATATGGGGTACATTTGTTTGTGCGTGATATAAAACATTGTACGTACCTGTGGACACGACCTCACCTGACCCTCCGTTAGGGGGTTTGATTATTGCCTTTACCAATTTGGTCGTGTCCACCTGGATGTCTTGTAGGATGGCTTCTGGAAGAGGTGCCGACATCGTTCTGGGCTCACTTTCTTGTTTGTATTCCTGAGGGAGGTTTGACATGGGGTGCAGCTTGCACAGGTTAATAGTTGTACATTCAACAGTATTACAATAATCATTGTTACATTTATTACACTTATTCTTATAATCTATATTACAGTTGCTAAGAGCGTTTTTATTGTTCCACCTTTGTGCTTTTCTCTCCGCAATCAACTCCTCTCCTGCTGCCATATCTCTCCTCTCAAGATAAGAGTCAGAAAAGTCAATAGACTCTTTTTGTAATTCACTTTCCTGTTGCCATAACTGTAAATATTCATAATGTTTATTTTGTCTCTTCGTTGGTTCAATGAGACTTATCCTCCTCCTTAAATTTTGTAACACTACTGGACTAAAGCTACCTATTCTTGGGAATTTGTCCCTGTCTTGTACAGTCATTCTCTCCCATTCATCACATAAAACTTCAGCGTGATTTCCATATTTCTTACACATCACATATCGTGCCGACCCGATGGATCGGTTCTCTGAATCAACCCGAACCGAGGTTGATCGCCCCCTACCTGAACAAATGGCCCCCATAATCTGCAGGCGTTGCCTATTCCTCCTTGAATATCAAGGCTTTCAGCGAACCCTTACAAACAAACCAAGATGTCCTTGGGCAGGCCGGCGGTGGTGGTTTATCAAGTACCCCACTTACTTCTCGCCCACGTTGGCCTGTGCTGCAATCACTGTAGCCAGAGCTGCTGGACCCAACCTAGGGCCCCTGTGAACCTTTAGTTTACTGGAACATATGAGGGTTACCCGCAGGACACTTACTCTTTCCAGTAAAGTTGGGGTTGTTAGATAGTTCCTGAGTGACCAGCGAACTTCCCTTCCAAAAATAAAAAATTACACAAATCACGTCAGAATGTACAGATAGCGTTTGTGACCACTTTACTCTAATGGTATTAGGTCAGATTACTAACTACTGCACACAATAACGTGCGGTCCAATCGTTCAGTATACGAGCACTACTTGTCATGTACTGAAAGATCAATGGAATCTATGTTTCCGGCTGCGATTCCTTCAGCCAGAGCTTGTATGGCCTATATGGGTTCTGCACCAACACCCCAGGCGTTGTGCCACTGGACTTTTATAGCGGACCTTTTACCTTACGACCTCCTGGTCTTGTTACCTTATGACCTCCTGGTCTTGTTACCTTATGACCTCCTGGTCTTGTTACCTTATGGTCCGCTATACTCTAATGCTCAAATATTATTTAACCAGGGATGCCTCCCTGGCCACCGTATATGTCACTTACACGTATGTCCCTTGACGAGTACCCGGCTTTCCTTTTGGTTCCACCTTAAAGTTATATAAACTTTTGTATACAAAACACACTCACTCAACACATGTACACTTTTGTTTCTATATCTATTTCTGCGCAGAAATTTGTCTTTAGCCCAACAGTGTTACCAATTAGGAGCAGGATCTGTTAAACTAAATTTCAGATTTTCTAAAAATAGATTTGCGTTATTTACCGCTTCGCGTTATTTACCGCTGTGCGTTACTTCAACTTTTGCGTTACTTCACTTTATCACAACTTGAGCTACGTGGGCGTAACCGGACGCTACGTTGCGTAATGAACGCTGCGTGCGTCTGCCTTTTGGATTGCGTACGCTAGTCTTTGTTAGCGACACGTGTACGCAATGCAAAGGATCCACCGTAACACAATATATTTATTTATCAATGTAGGTGATCCCTGATCATCTACCGCAATCCACACTGACTGCCTTGTATCTCAGACAAACCGTGTGTTTGTTCTATACTTTAACTATCACCTCTACTATGAAATAACAGCAAATCTCTTTTTAGCACTTTCTATCAACTATAAAATTGGCAAACAGGAATGTGAGATGTGAAACTTACACAGATGAAAATGCAATTCTAAATTTAATCTAATAACATACATTGATGTAAGCACACGCATATGAAATTACATATAAGTACCAATCACTATTACTTATGATTGACTATGATATAGATTAAATAAATGCATAAAAAAAAAACCTCATTAAATGATGATTTCTTTTTGACAGTGGATGGCTGATTGTTTCCTGAGTCAACTGAAAACCAGCCGCTCAGAAAAAAAAAAATTTTTTTGACCTTCCCAAAATGGCCGCTGCTCCTCCCCCTTCCACCTCCATGAGGGTCACACAAAATGGTGGACAGACCATGCGGCCTCTTGTCACAAAGAAAGTCATCATTCAAAACTCCTAAAGTTATTCTAGGCCTGAGTGTGTAGTTGGCACCAAATTGAAATAAAAACCAGATTTTCAAAGACAATAGCGTACTGTTCTTACCTCCGGTTACCGGGTTCCTTCAGCACTCTTTATCTAAGCGAAGCAGACGCTTATCCCGTCAGCACTGTGAGACAACCTCCCACCCTTTGCTGGAGGGATAATGTCTGCTGATCTACCTAGTGCAGATATGAGAAGTATAGGACGAGCCCGCAATTGACAATGCTAAATTCCTTTGTCGTATAAACAACCCTTTATGAAGCTAAGAACACTGTACGCTGTTTACTTAAGAAGTACCGTAATGGTACGCTATCTGCGTAGCGATCGCTCAGCCGTAGGCGAGACGCTCAAGCGTCACGTTCGCTCACGGCCCAGTGATCACAGGACACGTTATTGGTTATGTCTAGGGGAATGATTCGCTGTAGCGTAGCATACGCTCGAGACCACGAGGAGGTCACCAGCGATGCAGACGCTTACAACACTATACCTTTATGTTAAAACCTTATACCAATGAAATACACTGAATACCTTAATGTGAGTACAGGGTGTAAATGCAACCTTGTGTAACCTGACTAACTACAAAGCTGCTTGAGCGTCACCGACGCTCAAGTGAACACTTAACACTATAGAAAATACACAGATACTGGTTTAGGTTCCAAAGCCTATTAACTGTATTATATCTAATATACTTGTAAAAGGGGATAACAGTACAAATGATACACTACAATATAACAGAGACTACCTAACCAGATAACTACACAAGAAATACAATACAATACAATTACTATTTATGGGAAAATGGAAGGGGAAGAGAAGAAGAGAGAGATAGAGAGAAATGGCTCATGATAACATTAAATAAGAGACAACATGGTTGCAGATAAAACTACACATGTGAGAGACAATCGCTGCGCAGTTAGTCAATGCTGAATACAGCATGGGATGGAAGCTAGACTCCATTTTGAGAAACCTCCACTTGATTCCAAAGACCACACCACATGGCTGAAAGGGGGAGGGGAAGACATCCAGCAGCAGCCATTTTAGATTTGCAGGTCCAAACACATGGCACTCTATACTAAACCACAATCACATAGCAGAAAACACAAGACTCCATTTTCTTCCAAAATGTCCAAGCCTCAAAACAATGCATATGTTCTGATTTTACAATTCCAAACCATCTAAAACACCTTTCACAATGTAATCCAACTTCCTAGAACCATCTCATAATTTCACATCCCAAACAACTTCAGTATCTCAATAACCAGAGCATATTCATCACAAGACCAGATCACAATGTAATTAACACAAACGTAACTGCATGGTGGTATTTATGATTAACAGGATATATATTATAACTAACCAGCACAATCTATTTTAAATCTCCATTGGCAAACAAATACCACAAATATTATGCTACAGATTGTATACTGTTCCAATTTATCACAGACTTCACAGAGTATCCACAAACACCCAACAATCACACAACCAAGTTACAATATCCTATTTAAACTAGAAAGCAATCTGTCTGTTTCCTTATCTAGCCATGTGAAGTTCAATACTTAGCCTTTAGTTTGGAAGATGTCCTGGGGATTCAGCCGCCATGCTGCTTGGTGCCAGGTAGCTGTGTGTGTGTCTGTGAGTGTAGCTACATTACATCTGTTCTCTGAGGCCACACCTGACCACTACCTTCCTGTTTGACCAGTACCTGGGGGAGGGGTCTTTCTTTCTCCTTTGTATTGAGTCACCATTCTCTTTGTATATGCTAATCAGGTTCAGCCCTGAAAACTTAGTAAAAGGTTGTCTTGAGCATCATATTGTTCTAACAATATGATCTTAGCTTTTATACATATAATCATATCTATCCGCTGCAATGTCCCACAACAACACAACAGGCCTCAAACTAACCCACACCTGATTCTGCTTGCTTCAATACCAAACATGATGTGTTTATCTGGTTCGGTTCGAATGATACACATCCATGACATTAATTCATTAGCCAATTCTAAATCTCCATGATGTCTGGTGCTGTTCATTATTATAACCATGTACTGTATGAAACAAGTGCCGAATCCATCTCTGTGCCATGTCCGAGCAAATGCGTGTGTTTCCATATATTGCTGTGCTCGCTGCGCATATTTGCAAGTATAGCGACTTATATGTGTGCAGTTTATATGGTCTCTCTATGTAATATTTTTGACTTTGACATGTATATACATGAATGCTGAAATAATGGTGTTCTTCTCATGTGCTGGTCGCTCTGTTGATTAAGCTGTAGATTGGCCGGGACGAGTTGGTTTCGATCCTCTCAAGGAGTCCGAATATTAATCTCTTCACAACGCGGAGAGAAATCTATGACAGTCAACTCCTGGTCGACGCAGAGCCCGGTCGCAAAGGATCATACACAGGCAGCTAAGTGAAATTTTATTTCTATACTTTGACCTTATTTGCAATGTATGCACTTGAGGGAGTGTGGTAGTCTGGTAAGCTTCCGATAGAATTATCCTACTCGGAGTGGGTAAGGCTTGCCTATGTTTATTTTTCCTTATAACATTACAGCAGGCTGCCAAGTGACAGCAGGTGGTGTGACCGGAAAAATGCTGAGGATGCCTCCGGGAGATGCTGGTGGGAGGTATACAGCTGTTTGGTGTGGCCTCTCTTCAGTTAATCTCGGCGGTATCCGCTGATAAGGCTAAATTTGTGAGTTAACCTCCTTCACAACGGTGGATGACGCATTCTTTTGTGGGATGCAGTCGTTTAACCGGTTCGAGACCTTTCTTTTTCCTTTTCTGTGTAGACAGTGGAAGGTGAAAAAGTAAGTGTTCTGCAACCTTGTTAGGTTCGCAGAAGTGGACGTAGTTTCTGTTTCCACTACATACACCACTTGTCGCTGAGTCTATCTGGCTGGTCCCCACTTCGGTGACCACTTGTCCACTCATTTTCAGTTAGTCTGGGAATAAACTACGACATGTGAGTTATTTATAGAAGCCAAAGGGGAACATTCTGAGTTACGGTTGTTTCCCCTTACTGTTTTTTCTAATAGATTTTGCCTCTCCCCTATGGAAGGGGAGGTAACACGCGACGCCATACAGAGGTGCGTCACGTTCAGGACATTGTCTGGTTGTCCCTGTAAAAAGGTGCATATCCTTGTTTATCTCTGACGGTTCTTCGGCGCAGAAATGGGCCTGTTCCAAACGACACAGATGTCAGAAGTGGTTTTCAGAGTAGATACTGACCGGTTAAGGTTCGGTGTTTTCCTGTGGAAAGAGGTCTGAGGGTCCAGAGTTGGATCGACTTTGAGGTGACACATCAATAGGTTCCATTAATAAGACAGATGGATGCGGCATGAGAGGGGTTTTTTTTCGGAGAGCAGGTCTAATAGAGTGATTTTCATGGGACCAGTTGGAAATGTGGTCCAGGTTTCACCTGCGCATGCACCGGAATATAATCAAAACGGCCAGGACATCGCTCCTGTGGTGTCTGCTCGATTTTTTTCCTTCTAGAGGAATAAAGGTTAGGGATCCAGGTTTAGATCTTGGTGTCCGTGCATATAGATCTCCGAAGCTGGGGAAGCAGTCCTTTGCAAGGGACGTATTTCCAGAGGATGAGGTCAGGTTGGGAAACTTGTCTGATGTAAGTTTTGGAATTAAGAGCTATTTTAGACGAACGTATTCTTCGTGCTCTGCCGTGTTAATTCTGCCAGAAGCCTTGTCAGGAATGGCGTAAGTAAGCCGCTAGGGCGGAACAAAAAAAAAAGCGAAAATGGCAGAAGATGCGCTGTTTGCAGTTGAGGGGGAAGTCTGGTAAACGCTATGTTAGCAGTCTTCATTCCGGAGGTAAACGACGGAGAAATAGATTTCCTTTGCGGACATGATATTCAGCCGAGAAGAATACGGTCATTATTGAGAAGCTTTCCCAGACGTGACAAGTCTTTGTGGAGTGTCGCAATTGGACATGTTGGCGTTTCGCCTCAACGAGAGGCCTCGAGGAGATGGTTCCAGGTTAAGAGACACTCAGGATATAGCAGCGGACATCCTTGTGACACCGTGGGTGTTTTTAGTCTGTCGAGGTGGCTTCTCCGCTTTCACTTTTCTGGCAGTGGTAAGCGTAAGATGATCGATGATCCTCTGAACTCCGGTCTAACCAGAGAGGGTTGGCTATCCAGTTTTCATGGTTTACTCATAGAAAATTACTGCCCTCTTCCTTTACGTGAGGTAATGTTACAACAGGATCGGGGCGTGTATCAGGACTTACCGCGGCTGCGTCTAACGGCGGGGCGGTTGAAGGTCGTATCCTAAGCTGAATGGGTGTTCCCAGTGAAGTCGTTTCTTCAATTCTTCCGGCTTGGAAAGAACTGACAGCACAGCGTTACAACCGTTGTTGGAGTAATTATGTGTCTCGGTGTGTATCCAGGAAGGCTCCTATGGAGGACTTTCAGCTAGGTCCTGCTTATCCATACGTTACAAGCCGATGTGGAGGCAAGACTATTAAGTTTCTTTGCAAAAATTTCTCGTTTGGAAAGTGGTCAGGTTTGTGACTTCGACGTCCGCAAGGCGGGTGTCGGAAGTGGTGGTTTTGTCCCACAAGAGCCTTGTTTGATCTTTCAGGTGGATAGAGAGGAATTGAGTACTCTGTTGGTAGTTCTACCAAGAGTGGTTTCGGGGTTTCGCAGAAATCGGCCTATGTTGATGCCGGGGGTTACTTAGGCATTAGCTGGTTCAAATTCCCTTGCTCTAGCCAGGGTTTTGAGTATGCAAGTCATCTATTTGGCTCAGTTTGGAGTAACAGAGGCCCTGTTTATGTGGTATGTTCCCAGCTTACTTTGGGAGACTGCGTTATGCAGTTTGTTACATGCTGAATCTGTGATGCGGTCTGGCATGTGTGTTCTACGGCTGCTTTGACGTCACCGAAGTCGGTGGAGGTTCCTTCTTTTGGGAAGATGGGATTTTCTTGGGCGAATGCCCGAGGAGTCTCGGCGGTTCAACTTTGCCGAGCGGATTCTTGGTCAGGGTCAAAAGTTTTTGCGATGCTTTACAAGTTTGATACCTGGATTGTTGAGGACCTTATGTTTGCTCATTCGGTGCTGCAGAGTCGTCCGCACTCTCCCGCCCGTTTTGGAGCTTTGGTATAAACCCCATGGTCCTTTTGGAATCCCCAGCATCCTCTAGGACGTATGAGAAAATAGGATTTTGGTACCTACCGGTAAATCCTTTTCTCTTAGTCCGTAGAGGATGCTGGGCGCCCATCCCAGTGCGTACGGTATCTACAGTTATTGCTTTTGGTTACACCCTGGTGGTGTCTTCTCTATCTGGTAGTTGCTACCGTTGTTCAGGACATAGCATGCAGGGTCCTATTTTTGTTTCGGTGGACACACGGGTTGTGTTACATATTCTCTCAGCATGTGGCTGTGTTTTGTTCATGCCGTTGACTGGTATTCTACTGAATGCCACGTTCTACGGTGTGTTTGCGGTGTGAGTTGGTATGACACTCACCGTGTTTATAACAATAAATTCTTTCCTCAAAATTGTCCATCTCTCCTGGGCACAGTTTTCTAACTGAGGTCTGGAGGAGGGGCATAGAGGGAGGAGCCAGTTCACACCCAATTTAAGTCTTTATAGTGTGCCCAAGCTCCTGCGGATCCGTCTATACCCCATGGTCCTTTTGGAATCCCCAGCATCCTCTACGGACTAAGAGAAAAGGATTTACCGGTGGGTACCAAAATCCTATTTTCTCCTAGTCAGTAGAGGATGCTGGGGTCCACTTCATGACCATGGGGTATAGACTGTTCCGCAGGAGCCATGGGCACTCTTAAGACTCTTCAATGGGTGTGAACTGGCTCCTCCCTCTATGCCCCTCCTCCAGACCTCAGTTATAGGAACTGTGCCCAGGGAAACGGACATTTCGAGGAAAGGATTTACTTTAAACTAGTGGTGAGATACATACCAGCTCACGCCTCAACCATGCCGCACAACATGGTATTCAACAGAACAGACGCCAACAGGCATGAACCGATTACAGCAACATGCTGAAACTAATATAACACAACTTGTGTAACTCTAATAACAAAACTGCAGGTAAAGTACGCACTGGGACGGGCGCCCAGCATCCTCTACGGACTAGGAGAAAAGGATTTACCAGTAGGTATCAAAATCCTGTTTTCTCATACGTCCTAGAGGATGATGGGGTCCACTTCATGACCATGGGGTTTATACCAAAGCTCCAGTATGGGCGGGAGAGTGCGGATGACCCTGCAGCACCGATTGACCGAACTTGAGGTCCTCATCGGCCAAGGTGTCAAACTTGTAGAATTTTGCAAATGTGTTTGACCCTGACCAAGTAGCTGCTCGGCAAGTTGTAATGCCGAGACCCCCTGGGCAGCCGCCCAGGAGGAGCCCACCTTTCTAGTAGAATGGGCCTTCACCGATATCGGTTACGGCAATCCAGCCGTAGAATGAGCTTGCTGAATCGTACCTCTGATCCAGCGCGCAATAGTCTGCTTGGAAGCAGGACACCCAATCTTGTTGGGAGCATACTGGACAAACAAAACCTCTGTTTTCTGTATTCGAGCTGTTCTAGCGACAAAAATCTTCAAAGCTCTAACCACATCTAGAGACTTTGACTCAGCGAACGTGTCAGTAGCAACTGGCACCACAATAGGTTGGTTTATGTGGAAAGAGGAAACCACCTTTGGAAATGTTGACGAGTTCTAAACTCTGCCCTATCTTCATGGAAGATCAGGTAAGGGCTCTTGTGGGACAAGGCCCCCAATTCAGACATCCGCCTTGCGGATGCAAACGCCAAAAGCATCACCACTTTCCAAGTGATAAACTTCAACTCTATTTCTTGTAGAGGCTCAAACCAACCCGATTGAAGGATCTGCAACACCACATTAAGGTCCCATGGTGCCACTGGAGGCACAAATGGAGGCTGGGTGTGCAGAACCCCTTTCACGAACGTCTGAACTTCTGGAAAGGAGGCCAATTGTTTTTGAAAGAAAACTGATGAGGCTGAAATCTGGACCTTGGTTGACCCCAATCTAAGGCCCGCATCCACACCAGCCTGCAGAAAATGGAGAAAACGTCCCAACTCAAACTCTTCTGTAGGAGCCTTCTTGGATTCACACCAAGACACACATTTTCTCCAAATACGGTGGTAATGTTTAGATGTTACTCCTTTCCTGGCCTGGATAAGAGTGGGGATGACTTCCTTGGGAATACCCTTTCGGGCTAGGATCCGACGCTCAACAGCCATGCCGTTAAATGTAGCCGCAGTAAGTCTTGATACACACACGGCCCCTGCTGTAGTAGGTCCTCTCGAGGAGGAAGAGGCAGAGGATCTTCTATGAGCAACTCAGCCCTCCTTGGCCAGTCTGGTGCAATGAAGATTGCTCAAACTCTTGTTCTTATTATTTTGAGAACTTTTGGAATCGGTGGAAGTGGAGGGAAAACATACCGACCGAAACACCCACTGGGTCACCAGTGCATCCACTGCTATTGCTTGAGGGTCTCTCGACCTGGAACAATATCTCTGAAGCTTCTTGTTTTAGACTAGATGCCATCATGTTTACTTGAGGAACTCCCCAAAGACTTGTCACTTCTGCGAAGACTTCTTGGTGGAGGCCCCACTCTCCTAGATGGAGATCGTGTCTGTTGAGGAAGTCTTCCCAGTTGTCCACTCCCAAAATGAAAATTGCTGACAGAGCTCTAACATGTCTTTCTGCCCAGAGGAGAATCCTTGTCACCTCTGCCATTGCCGCTCTGCTTTTCGTTCCACCTTGCCTGTTTATGTACTCGACTGCTGTTACATTGTCCGACTGGATCTGTGCGGGATCTTGAAGATGTACCACTTGTAGAAGGCCGTTGTAAATGGCTCTCAATTCCAGAACGTTTATGTGAAGGCAGGCTTCCTGACTTGACCATTTTCCTTGGAAGCTTTCCCCCTGTGTGAGAGCTCTACAGCCTCAGAGACTTGCATCTGTGGTTATTAGGACCCAGTCGTGAATCCCAAACCTGCGTCCCTCTAGTAGGTGAGTACTGTGTAGCCACCACAGGAGCGAAATCCTGGCTTTGGGGGGACAGGATTATTTTCCGGTGTAGGTGGGATCCGGACCACTTGTCCAAGAGGTCCCACTGGAATACTCTGGCATGAAATCGGCCAAACTGTATGGCCTTGTAGGCCGCTACCATTTTCCCCAACAACCGAATGCATTGATGGATCGACCCGCTTGTTGGTTCCCAGTTGTCCACTCCCGGAATGAACACTGCTGACAGTGCACTTACGTGATTCTTCGCCCAGCGAAGAATTCTGATGGCTTCCGCCATCGCCACCCTGCTCCTTGTGCCGCCTTGGCGGTTGACATGAGCCACTGCGGTGATGTTGTCTGACTGAATCAGCACCGATCGGTCGCGAAGCAGGGTCTCCGCTTGATGTAGGGCGTTGTATATTGCCCTTAGTTCCAGAATGTTGATGTGAAGGCAAGTCTCCTGACTTGACCACAGACCTTGGAAATTTCTTCCCTGTGTGACTGCTCCCCACCCTCGGAGGCTTGCGTCCGTGGTCACCAGGACCCAGTCCTGAATGCCGAATCGGCGGCCCTCGAGAAGGTGAGCACTCTGCAGCCACCACAGGAGAGACACCCTGGCCCTGGGGGATAGGGTGATCAGCCGATGCATTCGTAGATGTGATCCGGACCACTTGTCCAACAGATCCCATTGAAAGGTTCTCGCATGGAACCTGCCGAAGGGAATGGCCTCGTATGATGCCACCATCTTTCCCAGGACTCGTGTGCAGTGATGCACCGACACCTGTTTTGGTTTCAATAGGTTTCTGACCAGTGTCATGAGCTCTTGAGCCTTCTCCATCGGGAGGTAAACCCTCTTCTGGTCTGTGTCCAGAATCATGCCCAGGAAGGGCAGACGAGTCGTAGGAATCAACTGCGACTCTGGAATATTTAGAATCCAGCCGTGTTGCCGTAACACTTCCAGAGAGCGTGCTACGCTGATCAGCAACTGCTCTCTGGACCTCGCCTTTATGAGGAGATCGTCCAAGTATGGGATAATTGTGACCCCTTGCTTCCGCAGGAGTACCATCATTTCTGCCATTACCTTGGTAAATATTCTTGGTGCCGTGGAGAGACCAAACGGCAATGTCTGAAACTGGTAATGACAATCCTGTACCACAAACCTGAGGTACGCCTGATGAGGTGGATAAATGGGGACATGAAGATATGCATCCTTTATGTCCAGAGACACCATAAAATCCCCCCTTCCAGGCTTGCGATGACCGCTCTGAGCGATTCCATCTTGAACTTGAACCTTTTCAGGTATATGTTCAGGGATTTTAAATTCAATATGGGTCTGACCGAACTGTCTGGTTTCGGGACTACAACATGGTCGAATAATAACTCCCTCCTTGTTGAAGGAGGGGAACCTTGACCACCACCTGTTGAAGATACAATTTGTGAATTGCAGTTAACACTATTTCCCTCTCGTGGGGGGAAGCCGGCAGGGCCGTCGGTGAGGGGGCATCTCCTCAAAGTCCAGCTAGTATCCCTGAGACACAATATCTATTGCCCAGGGATCCAACAGTGAGTGAACCCACTTGTGGCTGAAATTACGACGGCGTGCCCCCACCGGGCCTAGCTCCGCCTGTGGAGCCCCAGCGACATGCTGTGGATTTTGTAGAGGCCGGGGAGGACATCTGTTCGGGGAACTAGCTGTGTTGTGCAGCTTCTTTCCTCTGCCCCTGCCTCTGGCAAGAAAGGACGTACCTCGGACTTTCTTGTTTCTTTGTGATCGAAAGGCTGCATTTGATAATGTCGTGCTTTCCTAGGCTGCGCAGGAATATAATATCAGAATTTACCAGCCATAGCTGTGGAGACCAGGTCTGAGATCCCTTCTCCACAAAATCCTCAGACTTCCATATGCCTCTTAAGCTGCATCACCCATCCATTGCATAACTACAGGACACGTCAAGCAGAAATCGACATAGCGTTGACTCTAGAACCCAGTAGACTAATGCATCCTTGGGCATGTTTAATATATATATATATTAAGATGCTGTCTTAAGATATAAATATATATCTATATATATCTATATATATATAATTTATATGCTAGGGTCTCAATCTCTGCTAAGGTACCTGTCCACGCTCTTACAGCACTATAAACCCATGCCGACACAATCGCCGGTCTGAGTAGTGTACCAGAATGTGTATGCTATCCGCAGGATCCCTGAGGATAGCTGTTAAGTCAGGGCTACCTTCTGGGCAAACGTGACTCCCTAGGGGAAGATTCCCAATGTATCCTGGCCCTAGTAGGGGAAGGATATTCCCTGAGAATTCTTTGTGGGAAACTGCAGGCTCTTGTCTGGAGATTCCCGCTCTTTTTCATCATGAGAGGAGGGAAATTTACCTCCGCTTTCTTCCCCTTAAACATGTGTACCCTTGTGTCAGGGACAGATGAGTCATCAGTGATATGCAAATCATCTTTTATTACAATAATCATATATTGAATACTTTCCTGCCATTTTGGCTGTAACTTTGCATTATCGTAGTCGACACTGGAGTCAGACTCCGTGTTGATATCAGTGTCTATTATTTTGGATAGTGAGCATTGAGAGACTCTGAAGGTCTCTGCGACATAGGGACAAACATGGGTAGATTCCCTGTCTGTTCTCTAATCCTTTGTGCAATAAAATCAACTTAGCACTTAATTACACATATCCAAACAGGTGTCGGCGTTGTCGACAGACACCCCTCACACACACACATTTGCTACATCTCCTCTTTAAGGGAGCCTTTTACCTCAGACATGTCGAGACACACGTACCGACACACCACACACTCAGGGAATGCTCATCTGAAGACAATTCCCCCACAAGGCCCTTTGGAGAGACAGAGAGAGAGTATGCCAGCACACACCACAGCGCTATTAACCCAGGAATAACACAGTAACTTAATGTTAACCCAGTAGCTGCTGTTTATATTGATTTTTGCGCCTAATTATGTGCCCCCCCTCTCTCTTTACCCTCTTCTACCGTGTAACTGCAGGGGAGAGGCTGGGGAGCTTCCTCTCAGAGGTGCTGTGGAGAAAAAACATGGCGCTGGTGAGTGCTGAGGAAGAAGCCCTGCCCCCTCGACGGCGGGCTTCTGTCCAGCTTCAATGTACAATTTTTGGCGGGGGCTCATACTTATATACAGTGCCCAACTGTATATATGTTAAACTTTTGCCAAGAGGTTCTAATTGCTGCCCAGGGCGCCCCCCCCCCCCCCCCCCTGCGCCCTGCACCCTGCAGTGATCGGAGTATGTGGGTGTAGTGTGGGAGCAATGGCGCACAGCTGCAGTGCTTTGCGCTACCTCAGTGAAGACTGGAGTCTTCTGCCACCGATATTGAAGTCTTCTTGCTTCTTTCACCCGGCTTCTGTCTGCCGGCTCTGCGAGGGGAACGGCGGCGCAGCTCCGGGATCGGACGACAAACGGTGAGATCCTGTGTACGATCCCTCTGGAGCTAATGGTATCCAGTAGCCTAGGAAGCAGGACCAATCTTCAGTGAGTAGGGCTGCTTCTCTCCCCTCAGTCCCACGACGCAGGGAGTCTGTTGCCAGCAGATCTCCCTGAAAATGAAAAGACCTAACAAAATACTTTCTTATAGCAAGCTCAGGAGAGCTCACTAAACAGCACCCAGCTTGTCCGGGCACAGATTCAAACTGAGGTCTGGAGGAGGGACATAGAGGGAGGAGCCAGAGCACACCAGAATCTAAATTCTTTCTTTAAAGTGCCCATGTCTCCTCCGGAGCCTGTCTATTCCCCATGGTCCTTACGGAGTCCCCAGCATCCACTAGGTCGTTAGAAAAAGAGGTGCTATGATGAGAGAGAGGGATGCTGTAATATGTTGGGGGTGGTATGCTGTGATGGGTACTGTAATAGACGAGGGGGTGGTGTGCTGTGATGGGAAAAGGATGCTGTGATGGGAGGGGGGTGCTGTGAGGGGAGAAGGATGATATACTGTAATGGCTAAGGAGTGCTGTGCTATGATGAGAGGAGGGTGCTGTTCTGTGAGGGGATTAAGTATGAAATGCCAGCTAAAGGGATTCCAGTGGTCATAATACCAAAGCCAGGATGCCGATACATGACATACCGACAGGGGTGAGTATGGGCTATTCTCCCCTCTCCTGTACACCTTACCCACCCTTCCCGCAGCCTAACTTCCCCCTAGTGCCTGACCCTAAACACCCCCCGGAGGTGCCTATACCTAACCCCCCATCCTCGCTGCCTAAACCTAACCTTCCCTTCTCCACAGCCTGACCCTAACCCCCCCCCTCCCCTCTCCCCAGGGGATACCTAACTCTAACCACCCCATTCTGGAGCCTAAACTTAAACCACCCCCCCTCCCCCGACCCTAAACCTTCGGCTATACTTACGGCCGGAATTCTAAAGGGTGTCCGGATTCCGGAGTCGGTATTTAGGCTGCTGGGATCCCGACAGCCAGCATTGTGACCACATGTCCTGTAAGGGGAGAGGGGTGCTGTGCTGGGAAAGGAGCAGAGACTGATGACAGAAGACCTCCCAAAGAAAAGAAGGAAGAGCCAGCAGCAGAAGAAGTCCCGATGGAAGAAAGTAGAGGAGGTGCAGCTGGCCAGGACAGGCTGAAGCAAGAAATTGAGAACCGAATAGTGCTGCAGTCGTGGATAGGAAAAGAGCTAAATTAATCTCCCTACTACAGCCTCTCCCAGCACCATGATAGGCAGCTTGGGCCACCTTCAATTATTTACCCTCCCTAGACCACCCCGGTTGTCGAGCACTAGGCTCGTAGGCGCAGTCAGGCCTCAGAGCTGTGGTGCATGTTAGACAGGTAAAGAACCAGTGCCCCTGGTAAGTGACCCAGGTCACTGTGTCATAGTTTTGAAGTGAGGGTATCAAGGGGGCTCAGGCCACCCGCAGCAGCTCCTCACATGCCATCCACCACCCAGCCTGTCTACTCTTCTCAGCCCAGGCAAATTGTTGTCTAACGGGCCATTCGTTTTACTTCTTTTTTTTTTACAGAAAGTATATTTCTAAACGTATTGGACAGAAACTCTGGGCACTAATTTCCATTTTCTATGCTTTCATAATATTAACAATTTATTTTAGCAAAATGTTGCATAATGTTTAAATTGAATACCAGAAGTCAACAGAAATAGTAATATAGCTGGCACTGTAGTCAGGGTAGAATACCAGCCCTGGACCCATAGGCTGTGAGTGCTAAAGACTGTCCCCATTTATATTTACTATGTGCAGTATAAGTGTATTCAAAAATCAATGGACGGTGCATAGATGCTGACAGAGGTTGCCCGGACGACTGCCTGTGGAACCTGTAAGTTGCCCTGATGCAGGGGCGGATTGAACCACTGGGACAGCCAGTAAGAGACGGATGAGACAGCTCCAATATCCCCTCGGCTGGGCTGGTCCCATGGTCCCACAACACCGCCGGCCAGGCCATCTCACAGATGGGCTTCTGGGATTTGCGTTCCACTGCGACATATTATCTGCTTTGAGCAGCAGGCATTTCCTGGTGCCACTAACCGGGAGGAGCAGCAGCAGCGGTAGCGGCGTAGCTTGGGGGGGTTATAGGCTTACCAGCCATATCACCTGGACAGTACAGTACAGCAAAGCAACGGGGCATTCTCAGCAACCGCTGGACTATCGGACAATGGTGCTAGCAAAGGATTCACCTATTCATCACTTTCTCCCACAGCTTTTACAGTGCTGGTAACTGTATTTAAGTAGGATATTTAATGAACTGTTTTGGGGGGTATGAATGTTATATTGGGTCTAGCTTGCGGAGAATTAATGTTATGTAGGGGTTGGTGTAGAGTGGTTAATATTTTGTGCACAATCGTGGGTGAGGATAATGCTATGTGAAGACTGATGTGAGGGGAGAATGAATGTTATTTGGGGGCTACAGTTTGGCATAACATTATCTAGGGAATGATTTATGTTATGTGGAGCCTATAAATATAATGTTATGCTCTTGGGGGATATTAGTGCAGTGGTTGGTCTATATGAAATGTGTATGTCATTCATTTGATGTTGTATTTGGTTGAGGGACCAGGCCAAAGTATAATTACTATTCTGCTGCCTACACACGGTGTGATGCAGGCTAATGGCTGATATTGATTATATTGTGGCCGGAGGCATGAACATCCAATATAGTCAATATTGGCCCTGCCTGCACAATCTATTTTTCCTTTCGGAGCCGATCCATGGGGGTAATTCCAAGTTGATCGCAGCAGGGTTTTTGATAGCAACTGGGCAAAACCATGTGCACTGCAGGGGAGGCAGATTTAACATGTGCAGAGAGAGTTAGATTTGGGTGGGGTGTGTTCAATCTGCAATCTAATTTGCAGTGTAAAAATAAAGCAGCCAGTATTTACCCTGCACAGAAATAAAATAACCCACCCAAATCTAACTCTTTCTGCACATGTTAAATCTGCCTCCCCTGCAGTGCACATAGGTGGTCATTCCGAGTTGTTCGCTCGGTAATTTTCTTCGCATCGCTGCGATTTTCCGCTAACTGCGCATGCGCAATGTTCGCAGTGCGACTGCGCCAAGTAAATTTGCTATGAAGATTGGTATTTTACTCACGGCATTACGAGGTTTTTTCTTCGTTCTGGGGATCGTAATGTGATTGACAGGAAGTGGGTGTTTCTGGGCGGAAACAGGCCGTTTTATGGGAGTGTTTGTAAAAACGCTAGTTTCTGGGAAAAACGCAGGAGTGGCTGGAGAAACGGAGGAGTGTCTGGGCGAACGCTGGGTGTGTTTGTGACGTCAAACCAGGAACGACAAGCACTGAACTGATCGCACTGGCAGAGTTGTCTCGAGCTACTGAAACTGCACAGAGAAGTCTTTTCGCAATATTGCGAATCTTTCGTTCGCAATTTTGATAAGCTAAGATTCACTCCCAGTAGGCGGCGGCTTAGCGTGTGCAAAGCTGCTAAAAGCAGCTTGCGAGCGAACAACTCGGAATGAGGGCCATGGTTTTGCCCAATTGCTAACTAAATTCCTGCTGCGATCAACTTGGAATTACCCCCCATGTGTAGGCCCCTTTAGATTGGATTTAAGGACACACTGGAAAACTGCAAGGCTGGATGTGAATGAGTATCTGAGGGCACGGCAGAGATTGTGATCCACATGGAGTAATCCTGGTGCCACAGATGCTAAGAGGTGATGATGGAGAATTGAGTTTGAGAATGAGGATGGAGATATAGGTAATGTATTAAATGTGTTATTTATACTTTTATATTATGGTTGTTGCTTGTTGAGAAAAATAGGCTGATTTATTAATTTATAGTTTGGGGACAGGGGGCGGGGAGGGAAGTGTTACATTTGCCCCACCTGCAGTGCAACATGGTTTTGCCCCGTTGCTTACTTTTTTGGTTTGCCTACAAAACTGAATAATCTCCAATATTCAGTGAACAGGTCATTCGAATCAGCTTAAGAAAGGTGGGTTTACTGTTGGGTCCATACACCCTACGTATTGGCTAACTATTTGATTAGCTACACCATATTATCTGGGGACCGACATATGTTACTGTACTATACAAAATAAAAATGACTTTGTATTTTATTTCATTTGTACTGCGTTCTTATTCACATCCATTATTTTTCAACAGTGAGAGCTGTCCTGCATTTGTACTTGTATCTATTCCCATAACTAACTCAGACATGTGAAATGAGGGGTGTGGTATAGAAGATATACTAGGTCAACAGTCATTAGGTTGACCCCATATGGTTGACATTCATTAGGTCGACACTGACAAAATGTCGACATATATTATGCTGACACACGTTTGACACAGGATAAGGTTGACTGGTGCAAACTGTCGACACATGAAAATGTCGACATGAAAATGGTCGACAAAAAAAGGTTAAAACAACTTTTTTCGTGTCATTTTTACTGTCAGATCACAGGGAACCCTAATCAGTGCACCACGTCCTCTTGCATGGGCAAGGTGTACTGCTGCGCCTGGCACAGGTTACTATTCCCAATCATAGTTCACATGGATGGTAAAGTATGAAAAAGGTGTAACAATAATGCAAAAAAACCATAAAAAGCTGTTGACATGTGTCCATCATACGTGTGTAGACCATTGCCATGTTGACAATTTGAACCTGTTGACTTTTTCCAGTGTCAACCTTTTGTCAATGTCAACCATATGGGGTCGACCTATTGCTTGTCGACCTAGACAGTCTATCTAAACATTGGAACCTGTGAAATGAGACCCTCTGGTATTACTCGTGCGTACAGGAAACAAGATTAATATTTCCAACCGCTCTCATTCTACATCCATTTGGCCTCCCAAAAGTCCTGTAGATGCTTTTCAACCAGTAATTAAAAATAAGATTTTACTTACCGGTAAATCTATTTCTCGTAGTCCGTAGTGGATGCTGGGGACTCCGTAAGGACCATGGGGAATAGACGGGCTCCGCAAGAGACAGGGCACTTTAAGAAAGAATTTAGATTCTGGTGTGCTCTGGCTCCTCCCTCTATGTCCCTCCTCCAGACCTCAGTTAGAGAAACTGCCCGGAAGAGCTGACAGTACAAGGAAAGGATTTTGGTAATACAGGGCAAGATTCATATCAGCCACACCAATCACACCGTATAACTTGAGATAAACATACCCAGTTAACAGTATGAACAACAACAGAGCAACAGGTCAACCCTGATGCAACCATAACATAACCCTTATTTAAGCAATAACTATATACAAGCATTGCAGAAGAAGTCCGCACTTGGGACGGGCGCCCAGCATCCACTACGGACTACGAGAAATAGATTTACCGGTAAGTAAAATCTTATTTTCTCTAACGTCCTAGTGGATGCTGGGGACTCCGTAAGGACCATGGGGAATAGACGGGCTCCGCAGGAGACATGGGCACTTTAAGAAAGAATTTAGATTCTGGTGTGCTCTGGCTTCTCCCTCTATGTCCCTCCTCCAGACCTCAGTTAAGGAAACTGTGCCCGGAAGAGCTGACAGTACAAGGAAAGGATTTTGGAATCCAGGGTAAGACTCATACCAGCCACACCAATCACACCGTATAACTCGTGATAAACTTACCCAGTTAACACTATGAACAACAACAGAGCATCAGACCAACCTGATGCAACCATAACATAACCCTTATTTAAGCAATAACTATATACAAGTATTGCAGAAGAAGTCCGCACTTGGGACGGGCGCCCAGCATCCACTACGGACTACGAGAAATAGATTTACTGGTAAGTAAAATCTTATTTTCTCTGACGTCCTAGTGGATGCTGGGGACTCCGTAAGGACAATGGGGATTATACCAAAGCTACCAAACGGGCGGCAGAGTGCGGATGACTCTGCAGCACCGAATGAGCAAACACAAGGTCCTCCTCAGCTAGGGTATCAAACCTGTAGAACTTTGCAAAGGTATTTGAACCTGACCAAGTAGCCGCTCGGCAAAGCTGTAATGCCGAGACCCCTCGGGCAGCCGCCCAAGAAGAGCCCACCTTCCTTGTGGAGTTGGCTTCTACTGATTTTGGAAGCGGCAATCCAGCCGCAGAATGAGCCTGCTGGATCATGTTACAGATCCAGCGAGCAATAGTTTGCTTTGAAGCAGGAGCACCCAGCTTGTTGGATGCATACAGGATAAACAGCGACTCAGTTTTCCTGACTCTAGCCGTTCTGGCTACATAAACCTTCAAAGCCCTGACTACATCCAGTAACTCTGAATCCTCCAAGTCACGAGTAGCCACAGGCACCACAATAGGTTGGTTCATATGAAAAGATGACACCACATTTGGCAGAAATTGCGGACGAGTCCGCAATTCTGCCCTGTCCATATGGAAAACCAAATAGGGGCTTTAATGTGACAAAGCCGCCAATTCTGACACACGCCTAGCCGAAGCCAAGGCTAATAGCATGACCACCTTCCACGTGAGATATTTTAACTCCACGGTTTTAAGCGGCTCAAACCAGTGTGATTTCAGGAAACTCAACACCACGTAAAGATCCCAAGGTGCCACTGGAGGCAAAAACGGGAGCTGAATATGCAGCACTCCCTTTACAGACGTCTGAACTTCAGGTAGAGAAGCTAGTTATTTTTGAAAGAAAATGGATAGGGCCGAAATCTGGACCTTAATGGACCCAAATTTTAGGCCCAAAGTCACTCCCGACTGTAGGAAGTGAAGGAAACGGCCCAGCTGGAATTCCTCTGTAGGGGCATTCCTGGCCTCACACCAAGCAACATATTTTCGCCGTATACGGTGATAATGTTTAGCCGTCACGTCCTTCCTAGCCTTTATTAGCGTAGGAATAACCTCATCCGGAATCCCTTTTTCTACTAGGATCCGGCGTTCAACCGCCATGCCGTCAAACGCAGCCGCGGTAAGTCTTGGAACAGACAAGGTCCCTGCTGCAACAGATCCTGCCTTAGAGGCAGAGGCCATGGGTCCTCTGTGAGCATTTCTTGCAGCTCTGGATACCAAGTCCTTCTTGGCCAATCCGGAACAATGAGTATTGTTCTCACTCCTCTTTTTCTTATGATTCTCAGCACCTTGGGTATGAGAGGAAGAGGAGGAAACACATAAACCGACTGGAACATCCACGGTGTCACCAGTGCGTCTACAGCTATCGCCTGAGGGTCTCTTGACCTGGCGCTTTTTGTAGCTTTTTGTTGAGGCGGGATGCCATCATGTCCACCTGTGGCAGTTCCCACCGACCTACAATCTGCGCAAAGACTTCTTGATGAAGTCCCAAATCTCCCAGGTGGAGGTCGTGCCTACTGAGGAAGTCTGCTTCCCAGTTGTCCACTCTCGGAATGAACACTGCTGACAGTGCTCGTACGTGATTCTCCGCCCATTGAAAAATCCTGGTGGCTTCCGCCATCGCCACCCTGCTCCTTGTGCCGCCTTGGCGGTTTACATGAGCCACTGCGGTGATGTTGTCTGATTGAATCAGCACCGATTGGTTGCGAAGCAGGGTCTCCGCTTGACTTAGGGCGTTGTATATGGCCCTTAGTTCCAGGATATTGATGTGAAGGCAAGTCTCCTGACTTGACCACAGCCCTTGGAAACTTCTTCCCTGAGTGACTGCCCCCCACCCTCGGAGGCTTGCATCCGTGGTCACCAGGACCCAGTCCTGAATGCCGAACCTGCGGCCCTCGAGAAGGTGAGTACTCTGCAGCCACCACAGAAGAGACACCCTGGCCCTGGGGGATAGGGTGATCAGCCGATGCATCTGTAGATGCGATCCGGACCACTTGTCCAACAGATCCCATTGAAAAGGTCCTCGCATGGAACCCGCCGAAGGGAATGGCCTCGTATGACGCCACCATCTTTCCCAGGACTCTCGTGCAGTGATGCACCGACACCTGTTTTGGTTTTAAGAGGTCTCTGACCAGTGTCATGAGTTCCTGAGCCTTCTCCGTCGGGAGAAAAACCTTCTTCTGGACTGTGTCCAGAATCATGCCCAGGAAGGGCAGACGCGTCGTAGGAATCAGCTGCGACTTTGGAATATTCAGAATCCAGCCGTGCTGTTGTAACACTTCCCAAGAGCGTGCTACACTAATCAGCAACTGCTCTCTGGACCTCGCCTTTATGAGGAGATCGTTCAAGTATGGGATAATTGTGACTCCTTGCTTTCGCAGGAGCACCATCATTACTGCCATTACCTTGGTAAATATTCTCGGTGCCGTGGACAGACCAAACGGCAACGTCTGGAATTGGTAATGACAATCCTGTACCACAAATCTGAGGTACTCCTGATGAGGTGGATAAATGGGGACATGAAGGTAAGCATCCTTTATGTCCAGAGACACCATAAAATCCCCATCCCTTGCGATGACCGCTCTGAGCGATTCCATCTTGAACTTGAACCTTTTCAGGTATATGTTCAGGGATTTTAAATTCCATATGGTTCTGACCGAACCATCTGGTTTCGGGACTACAACATGGTTGAATAATAACCCCCTCCTTGTTGAAGGAGGGGAACCTTGACCACTACCTGTTGAAGATACAATTTGTGAATTGCAGTTAACCCTGTTTCCCTCTCGGGGGGGAGCCGGCAGGGCCGTCAGTGAGGAGGCATCTTCTCAAAGTCCAGCTTGTATCCCTGAGACACAATATCTATTGCCCAGGGATCTAACAGGGAGTGAACCCACTTGTGGCTGAACTCACGAAAGCGTGCCCCCACCGGGCCTAGCTCCGCCTGTGGAGCCCCAGCGACATGCAGTGGATTTTCGTAGAGGCCGGGGAGGACTTCTGTTCCTGGGAACTAGCTGTGTTGTGCAGCTGGTTTCCTCTGCCCCCGCCTCTGGCAAGAAAGGACGCACCTCGGACTTTCTTGTTTCTTTGTTCGAAAGCCGGCATTTGATAATGCCGTGCTTTCCTAGGCTGTGCAGGAATATAAGGCAAAATATCAGAATTACCAGCTATAGCTGTGGAGACCAGGTCCGAGAACCCTTCTCCACACAATCCTCAGCCTTCCATATGCCACTTAAGTTGGCATCATCTGTCCATTGCATATTCTACAGGATACGTCAAGCAGAAATCGACATAGCTTTGCCTGTAGGACCCAGTATACTCATGTCTCTTCGGGCATGTTTTATGATATATATCTCTTAAGACAGCATCTTTAATATATACATACATCTCTATATATATGTATATATTAAAGATGCTGTCTTAAGAGATATATATCATAAAACATGCCCAAAGAGACATGAGTATACTGGGTCCTACAGGCAAAGCTATGTCGATTTCTGCTTGACGTATCCTGTAGAATATGCAATGGACAGATGATGCCAACTTAAGTGGCATATGGAAGGCTGAGGATTGTGTGGAGAAGGGTTCTCGGACCTGTCTACGCCGCCACAGCGCTATAAACCCATGCCGACACAATCGCCGGTCTGAGTAGTGTACCAAATTGTGCACGCTATCTGCAGGATCCCTGAGAATAGCTAGGGCTACCTTTTGGGCAAACGTGACACCCTAGGGGAAGATTCCCATCACATCCTGGCCCTAGTGGGGAAAGGATACTGCCTGAGCATTCTTTGTGGGAAGCTGCAGTCTCTTGTCTGGAGATTCCCGCTCTTTTTCCTCATGAGAGGAGGGAAATTTACCTCAGCTTTCTTCCCCTTAAAATGTGTACCCTTGTGTCAGGGACAGATGAGTCAGCCAGTGATATGCAAATCATCTTTATTACAATAATCATATATTGAATACTTTTCTGCCATTTTGGCTGTAACTTTGCATTATCGTAGTCGACACAGGAGTCAAACTCCGTGTCGATATCAGTGTCTATTATTTTGGATAGTGAGCATTGTGAGACTCTGAAGGTCTCTGCGCCATAGGGACAGACATGGGTAGATTTCCTGTCTGTTCTCTAATCTTTTGTGCAATAAATTCACCTTAGCACTTACACATATCCAAACAGGTGTCGGCGTTGTCGACGGAGACACCCTCTCACACACATATTAGCTCCATCTCCTCCTTAGGGGAGCCTTTTATCTCAGACATGTCGACACACACGTACCGACATCACACACACAGGGGATGCTCTATTTGAAGACAGTTCCCCCACAAGGCCCTTTGGAGAGACAGAGAGAGAGTATGCCAGCACACACCCCAGCGCTATATGACCCAGGAATCACACAGTAACGTAGTGTTAACCCAGTAGCTGCTGTATACATTGTTTTTACGCCAAATTTATGTGCCCCCCCTCTCTTTTTCACCCTTTTCTATCGTGCTTCTGCAGGGGAGAGCCTGGGGAGCTTTCTCTCAGCGGAGCTGTGGAGAGAAAATGGCGCTGGTGAGTGCTGAGGAAGAAGCCCCACCCCCTCAGCGGTGGGCTTCTGTCCCGCGATTTTGTGTAAAATAATGGCGGGGGCTCATGCATATATACAGTGCCCAACTGTATATATGCCCACTTTGCCAAGAGGACTCTAATTGCTGCCCAGGGTGCCCCCCCTGCGCCCTGCACCCTACAGTGAACGGAGTGTGTGGGTGTAATGTGGGAGCAATGGCGCACAGCTGCAGTGCTGTGCGCTACCTCATATGAAGACTGGAGTCTTCTGCCGCCGCTTTTGAAGGCTTCTGGCTCTGCGAGGGGGACAGCGGCGCGGCTCTGGGATCGGACGACCAAGGGTGCGTTCCTGTGTTCGATCCCTCTGGAGCTAATGGTGTCCAGTAGCCTAAGAAGCATGACCTATCCACAGTGAGTAGGTCTGCTTCTCTCCCCTCAGTCCCACGTAGCAGAGAGTCTGTTGCCAGCAGATCTCTCTGAAAATAAAAAATCCTAACAAAATACTTTCTTATTAGCAAGCTCAGGAGAGCTCACTAAAGTGCACCCAGCTCGTCTGGGCACAGATTCTAACTGAGGTCTGGAGGAGGGACATAGAGGGAGGAGCCAGTGCACACCAGTTTTCCTAATTCTTTCTTAAAGTGCCCTGTCTCCTGCGGAGCCCGTCTATTCCCCATGGTCCTTACGGAGTCCCCAGCATCCACCAGGACATTAGAGAAATAATATTTGCTTATTAAACCCAGCAGCATCCCTGTTTAATATAGAAAATGAAACACATTTAGCACAATTGTATTGCATGGAGTAAATTTACATATTGAAATAATAGGACCGGCTCACAGTACAGCACAGCACAGCAGCCGGAAGTGTGACTGAGGGCCCCCTGATCTGCCAAAAGTTGTGTGGTACAGTCCAAATGCACATTAGTCCCCTTGCCCCTCCCCCCCCCCCCTCCCTGACCTTCCAACCTATGGAATATACAATGCCCTCCCTATCCCATCCCAGTGACATAAAACTACCCACCCTACCCCTGGCCCCTGAGATACACAGTACAGTTCCTGGTTCCGAGAGTTAAACAACCGAATACACATTGGGAGGCAACGGAAAGCATATCAGCAAGTACCATAGACAGGTCAATCCTCTGTGGGGAACATGGACTTTTATGTAGGTTTTTTTTTTTACTGCTGTGGGCCAATGTGTTTTAGTTTTTCTTGTGCAGTTTTTCGGCTACGGAGTACGGATGTGTCCTGATGGTGTTTCTACAGAGTTGTAGTACAGATTCAGATGGATGTATCCAGAAGTGTGTTAGGAATGTGTTGGGCATTCCTATGCAGTTACACAGATGTAACACAGTATAGCCATATTACTGGAGTAACATAAGCATGTTGCTGAAACGGTTGTGTACAGAGATGCTGAATTTCTCACACTGGAGGCCGTACTCACTGATCTGCACTTAGCATAGGCCTGGTGAAAGAATAGTGCAAAAAAGATGCCACCATTGGTTGCAGTGTCTGTAGACACTGAAAGTTGGTATCTCATTCTTTGCCTATTCAGAAGCACGGATTTATACCAGGGAAGGGCATTGTAACTGCATTAACATAAAGTTGCTGATGCAACTCCAGCAAAATATGCAATTAAGGCCGCAACTTTGTCCAACTCAGAATCAGGCCCTAAGAGGAGTGATCCCGCCCCCCTATACAGAATCCACTTCCTCAAAAGACCGGCACCCATTAGGGCTGCTTCCATACAGGTCACGGGCTGCTCTTCTATCCCTATCCACCCCTGCCATGTACCAGGAAGCCAGTGGCCATTGTTACGTCACACCCAGTGATAGCAGAGTTGTGTAATGAGTTTTGTTTTCACAAATGTAATGGTCTGTGTGTAGGAGAAGTGTGATCCTCCTGAAAGTCCAAAGACTTCCTTACCCCAACATTAAATATAAACTCCACTTAGTAAACGGATCTCCATCCCCAAACCTCTACTGCAGGCTTTTTCAACCAGTGTGCCGTGACCAGATGCAAGGTGTGCCGCGGAGCCAGAGCAGCTTCCTGCACCTTCAGAGTGAACTGTTGGCCCGGGGTCTTCTTAGAGGATCAGTCTTGCTCTGGCCATGACCTATGCCTTGAAGACGCGGCGGTGTGATATCATAGGTCACGGCCGCCGTGTCTCACCACCTAGCCAGCCCACCTGCCTGCATACACATATTCCAGTTCCTGCCTGCATACACAGCTTTCAATGCCCACCCACATCCACACCTGCCCCCCCACCCGCTGCTCCGTATTCGCAGCACTCCACTATGAATAACCCCCACCACTGAGGGACAGGGAGGAGGACAGCTGACCGGTAGGGGCTAATATTTATTTTATTTCTCCTGTGGGGAACAATAGGATTTATGTGGGTAGAATAAGGATTTATGGATTTATTGGGGTAACAATGTGAATAATTCATGTGAGGAGCAATAGGATTTATGTAGGGAGCAATAGGATTTGTGTGGGGAGCAATGTGATTGTTTTTTCTGGGTAGGCCAATGTATGTGTGGATTTTTTTTTTTTTGCTGTGACGGCCAGTGTGTGGTTTTTTGTTTTTTTTCTGTGGGGAACTGATGGTGTGCCTTGGCAATTTTAAAATATTGTTCGGTGTGCCGCAAGTAAAAAAAGGTTGAAAATCACTGCTCTACTGTCATAAATTATTAGGCCCACCATTTAGAATAGTGACCTCATACTGCTTTATTAGCCCGTGACAATATATACACAGCTTCATCAACTCCATGTTACAGTAAAAGCCCCATTTTTGAATTTTAATAGTCCCCAGTATATTACACTGAAAGGAACTACACATACAGTAATATTCCAAGCACACAAACATACATTGCATATATTAACACATAAATACACACATACATTTACAGGACACAGGGCCTGAACCAGAGATGGATGGACTGGCACATCCGCTGCATCGTTGTACCCAGCAGCTGTGCAGTAATATTCTATTGCGGTAGGATGCATCTTGTGTAAATACTGTAGCTGCCTCATGCTGGCTTCTGTCATCTGCTGCTGCATCTGAAGACGTAGTATCGGCTCACCCTGTGTGACCATCGCTCATCCGAGTAATCATCAGGTTACCAAGGATAGCCAGTGTTTTCCTGCAGCCTAGACCAGTGAAGCTTCTTCCAAGGACGCAGCTAGTGGCCTCGGCACGTGTAGGAAATGCTGGCCGTCTTTGGCCCCATACGGCAGTAGTCAATTATGCTGTTACTTAAGGGGCACTGTGACCGTCATCATATACAGGGATCTGCACATGTGAAGTACATGTCCTGATCTCATGGAGATCTCAGAACATTGGGGATGTATGCAAGCCATCAGGCACACTGTGCATGGCAACAAAACGGTGTTGGGGAGAACCTTGGGGAGCCCAGCAGCTCAGGAACCCTACGACCCCAGTGTGATGGACACGATGACTAGGACATACCCCTTGCCATGATGCCATCCACCTTTATCAGATGCACACCAAAGGATCACAGAGTCCTTCATCCCACCTCCTGTGTGTTGGGAGGTATGCACTGTATGATTACCAGCACACACATAAATAATAATGCCGACACACACATATATTATACAGGTTGAGTATCCCATATCCAAATATTCCGAAATACAGACTTTTTTGAGTGAGCGTGAGATAGTGAAACCTTTGTTTTTTTGATGGCTCAATGTACACAAACTTTGTTTAATACACAAAGTTATAAAAAATAATGTATTAAAAGACCTTCAGGCTGTGTGTATAAGGTGTATATGAAACATAAATGAATTGTGTGAATGTACACACACTTTGTTTAATGCACAAATTCATAAAAAATATTGGCTAAAATTTACTTCAGGCTGTGTCTATAAGGTGTATATGTAACATAAAAGCATTCTGTGCTTAGACTTAGGTCCCATCACCATGATATCTCATTATGGTGTACAATTATTCCAAAATACGGAAAAATCCGATATCCAAAATACCTCTGGTCCCAAGCATTTTGGATAAGGGATACTCAACCTGTATTAATACCAGCTCACAGAGACATACTCGCATCCTACACTCTCCTGATGTGCAGGCGATTGCTGTGCACAGACACGTCCTGGAGAGTTTATGGGGCTGACGGGTGACCATGCGGAGGTGAGAGAGGAGAAGAGGAGCAGAGGAGAGGGAAAGTACAATGAGACAAGAGGGGAGGGAGGGGACAGAGCAGAAGGGAAAAGGAAGAACAGGAGGGGAACCAGCTAGATCAGTGGTCTCCAACTTTAATTGGGGTGTGAGCTACTTTCGGAAAATAAAACCTCTGAATGAGCTACCCCTCTGCCCAATGCGCGTGCGTTCCTGTGAAAGTGGGTGTGGCCTCACAAAAGTGGGTGTGGTTTCACAACTTCAAGTAATGCCCCCCCTTGTGTAGTGCCAGATACACAAATAATGCCCCTCAGCAGTGCCAGATTTACAAATAATGCCTCCCAGCAGTGCCAGATACACAAATAATGCCCCCAGCAGTGCCAGATACAATTCCCCCCGCAGTGCCATTTAAATTCCCCCCTCCGCAGCGCCAGATAAAATTACCCCCCAGCAGTGTCCGATACAGTGCCCCACACAGTGCTAACCCTTGCTGGCTTCTACTGCTGCTGGTGCTGCTCCTCCTGTATGAGGGACGGAAGGGGAGGAGAGTGCTGCGCGCGCCTCTCCTGTGCAGTCCAGAGAGCGGCTGCGTTGAGGGTGACAGAGTCTCCTGGCGGCAGCGGGCATTTAAAATACGGTGCCGGTAAGTCGCCAATCAAAACTCGCAGTCCGGCAGCCAATCAGGTGCTGCTACTGCCGGTCCACGAGCTCTGATTGGCTGACGGCCGGCACCATATCAAAATGAAGGGAGGAGGAGTGCCAGTGACTGCCTAAGCCCGTGCACTCTGTGAGCTACCGAAAATACAACGGTGAACTACCGGTAGCTCGCGAGCTACGGGTCGATGATCACTGATAGATCATCAGTGGGAAGGAGTGTAACCGTATACTGCCCCGACTGGCTATTCTCCCTGTCTGTCAGCTTAAGCATCCTGTCCTAGACTGACAGACAGACAGCTGTTCCAATTCAAGCAGGGGGCTGATCCCCACAGACAGCAGAAGCACATTCTGGCCAGCCAAACCAGGGCCTCCTACCTCCATACCAGTGCATCTATAGGTGCAGCTTCCTACCCATAAGTCGAGGTGCTGAATCATGGAGACCATGTGCACTGCACCTATTATGTACCTCCCAACTTTAGCTGGACTATCACACGGCTCCGCCGCGCGGCGATCTGAAAAAGGGGGCGTGTCCTCATCCGAGTGTCCTCGCCAAACGGAGCATTTTACAGCCTTTTGGTGGCGTGCCCAGTGCTCCCTGAGCAGCTGGGCAGCTCGCTGCTCCCCTCTTAGTACTGAATATATGTATTCAGTGACCATAGGCTCCCCCAACTGCCCCCCCCCCCCCCCCCGATACTGCTGACCACGGAGGGACAGCGAGACAGTGTCCGAATAGCGGGACTGTCCCGCTGGAATCGGGACAGTTGGGAGGTATGTGTTTATGCCACTGTGTGAAAGATGGATGGCCTTCACATGTGTTTGCAAATGTACAGTATGCAGCTAAGACTCCTGCTATTGTCATTCTATTACAGGCAGGATTTAACTATATTGCAGGCTGGCAGCTGAGAGCAGGAGATCTTTATGTGTTTTGTAATTGGCACAAATATAGTTTTGCGGTGTACATCTATGGAATGGCACATCATAGCCTTTACTTTTAATTGAAATGCCACTGTGGTTTGTAATATCTTTCAGTTATTAATTGGGTCAGAGGACTATTTGTTACTCTTCTACACGTCCATTTCTCCAAAGTTCTCAAGTGGGTGAGTATAAAACAATGGGCCTAATTCAGATCTGATCGCTGCTGTGCATTTTCACAGAGCAGGTGATCAGATCCAGTATGCGCATGCGTATGAGTCGCAATGCGCCGGCGCGTCGGACGGCTACAACAGGCATCGACAGTTAGCGATGGGATGGTGCAAAGGATCCATTCGCACGGGTGTTCGCAATGTGATTGACAGGGAGAGGCCATTTGTGGGTGACAACTTACCGTTTTCAGGGAGTGTCTAGAACAACGCAGATGGGCTCAAGCGTTTTCAGGGAGGGCGTCAGCTCCGGCCCCGATCAGCAGGATTCAATCGCACTGGATAAGTCAGTCCTGGGCTGCGCAGAAACTGCACAAACTGATTTTTGTGCAGCTCTGCAACCTCCCCCTGTAGGTGGCGACTATCTGATCGCAGGGCAGCAAAAAACGCAGCCCAGCGATCAGATCTGAATTACCCCCAATGTGCAGCCAATCAAAGCATCATCCAGTTGTGGATGCATCTGTTGGCAATCACCCATCTGTGGCTTTATGCAAATGCCACTACAATGTCCTTTCCTGGTGTACATCCATGTGTATAATTATGCAAGGACTGGGATGTTCACTTTCAGCATCTGTAGACACTAGTGCATATTTCGATGACACCGTTGGTCGCCCTATGGCAAATGCAGATTTTCCATCCAGAGTATGTCCTCAAAAGTGAATGATAGAGTGTCTGTGTAAGCAAACACTTCAGTGACATGGCCGTGCGTCTGTTTAGCCACCTCCCAGTCACCACCTAGTAATGCCCAGAACTTTTCCAAAACATTTCTGAGGCTGTGTTTCTCAACTGCATCTGCACCTTAGTGTAATCAATGCTCTTTAGGTTTTTAGGGATTTTTGCACACGTACTGTACCACAAAACCGCTCAACTAGGTGAACATGGGAATTGCGAAAGACTCAGGCCAGTAGTGTAGAGGCATGCAGGTCCTACAGGACTAGGGACTGGAAAAGGGAGGAGTCACTACTAGAGGGAGGAGTAGTCAGGATTAATTGTTAAACTGCCTACCCCTATCTAAAAGAAAACCCTAGTTTAGCTACTGCCATGCCCAGGGCTGTAACTACGTGTGAGCCAGGTGTGCCTGGCACACAGTAAAGTCGCCCTGAGGGCGCAACTGCCCGCATCCCCGTTCCAAGGGGACTTTAGTCAGCGGCATTGTAATAAGTCAAAAAGACTCATTACAAGTCACCTGTGTGTGCCGGAGCAAGAAGAAGAGCAACTCTGGGGGCAGGGGAGGAGGCGGAGGGAGGGAGACTCGGGAGCCACAGCAGCGCAGTGTAACTGGTGGCGGTGCCACTGCAGCTGTCCCATAATGTGTAAAAAGGGGGACTCTGTCTGCTGTAATGTGTAAAAGGTATACTCTCTGCCCTAATGTGTAAAAAGGGGGGCTCTGTCTGCTGTAATGTGTAAAAAGGGGACGCTGTCTACCGTAATGTGTAAAAAGTGGGACTCTGCTGTAATGTGTAAAAAGGGGGACTGTCTGCCGTAATGTGTAAAAAGGGGGACTGTCTGCCGTAATGTGTAAAAGGGGAACTCTGTCGTAATGTGTAAAAAGAGGTGCAATGAGGTCGCTGGATGACTAAGCTAAGCGACACAAGTGTGTGGCACAAACACATGGCCCATCTAGGAGTGGCACTGCAGTGGCAGACAGGATGGCACTTAAAAAAAATTAGTCCCCAAACAGCACATCATGCAAAGAAGAAAAAGAGGTGCAATTAGGTCGCTGGATGACTAAGTTAAGTGACACAAGTGGGCGGCACAAACACCTGGCCCATCTAGGAGTGGCACTGCAGTGTCAGACAGGATGGCACCCTAAAATTATTACGGCATACAAGACAGAGCCAGTGTACATTGATTTTCACTGCACCCCTGAATTTTAACAACATACAGGGCCAGTGTAATGTTATTTGAACAGCAACACCCCTACATTTTACAGCATACACCAGTGTGCTTTTAATTTTTAACAACTGCACTGGACTGGCAGGAAGTCCTGAGTCAGACTCGGATTCGGGCTCAGAGCATGAAGTTCGGGGGGGGGGGGGGGGGGGACCAAACCCGCTCATCTCTAGTAAAGAGGGGACTCTGTCTGCCGTAATGTGTAAAATGAGACTCTGTCTGCCTTAATGTGTAAAAAGGGGAATCTACGTGCCGTAATGTGTAAAAAGGAGGATCTATGTGCCGTAATGTATAAAATGGGCTTTACCTGGTGTAGTGGCGCTACTGTGTGGAGTAATTTGAATAATGGAGACTACTGTGCACCATAATATGAATTGGTATAATTTTGTGGACACACCCCTTCCCTATGAAGCCATGCCCCTATATTTTTGGCACGTGCCTATGGCATGCACTGCCCCTATTTTACATAATGGGGGGGCGTCGATGCCGTTTCTTGCACATAGCGCTAAAATATCTAGTTACGGCACTGGCCATGCCTACTGTAAGTAAATGTAACTCAAGGTTTTGTCTATCTATATTCTAACAAGGAAAAAAGGAAAAATAAAGTTAAGGATTGAATCAAATTATTGTTTTTTTCTTTAAATTTAGTTTATGTGTATTGTTCTGTCAAATGGCTACTTAATTGTTAGGATGGATATAGTTATGATCCAAACACAGGGGATCCAAGTCCACCCAGCCGTAGCTCGGGTCTTCCCACCAGACTGGAATCCCACATCGAGGCCGAACGTCATCCTCCCGGGGTCTGATTGTTACGGAACTTGGATTCTATATAGGGCGCCATGGCCGGGACTCAGCGCCATTTCACTCTAATGCACACTGCCGTTTGCTGCGTTATACTCGCTAAACTGGCTGTGCTGGGTCCAGAGTCTCACAAGTGGCTGTGCTCTATAGTGACTGTGTATGGGGGAACACTACACGCTGCATTATACTCTGCTGTATTGGCAGAGTGCCAGCTTGCTGCAGCCTTTGGCCAATATTGATGAAAACAATATTGTGAGCTGTGAGATGGTCAAAATTGTTTGGAAATGACTGGAAATTAGTGTTATTGAGGTTAATAATACTCTAGTAAGACAAAAAGGTCCAAATTATGCGATTTTAGCTTTATTGTTAAAAAAAAATAATATACAAATACAAAACCAGTCACGGTGGTTTGGCAAATCCAAAGTCGTACAATGAATCAGAGACAAATACAAAACCAGCCCATCTCTAGTTATGATGTAGTATTTGTTTGTACCTAACTTTACTAACAGTACTGTTTTGATGAGACAAAGGATGCAGTGAACCAAAAATTTTTGGGAACCACTGTCTTAACCCTATATAGCGTAGTGCACAGGTTCTCAAACTCGGTCCTCAGGACCCCACACAGTATATGTTTTGCAGGTCTCCTCACAGAATGGCAAGTGAAATAATTAGCTCCACCTGTGGACCTTTTAAAATGTGTCAGTGAGTAATTAATACACCTGTGCACCTGCTGGGTTACCTGCAAAACATGCACTGTGTGGGGTCCTGAGGACCGAGTTTAAGAACCTGTGGCATAGTGTCATCAATAACAGAGCTGGATTGGGGGGGGGGGGCCTGGGGGTAAGTACCCCAGGCCCCCCTTTCTAAAAGCCCCCCCCCCCCCCGCCAGCAGCCACAGTTTCGGTGCTGACAGACGTCCCTGGGGCTCTCTCCTGGGGTCCAGCCTTCCATACACCCCCAGAAGAGAGGCCCCGCACCTACCACCTGGCCGCACGGATTGGGGCTATCAATCTACATCTGGCAGAACCCAGCAAAGAGGCTCCCGTGACGCACCGACCGCCGCTCTCTGCACCCGACAGCCCCCAGAGAAAGACCACCACGCCGCACCGACCGCCGCTCCCTGCACCCGGCAGCACCCAGGAGAGAAGCCCCTGTGCTGCACTGACTGCCGCACCCTGCAGCGCCACGGCTGCAACCCGGTGAGGACCCATACCGAACTCCGTGGCCTGCACCTCCAGCCGCTGACTACCCGCAGTGGCAGCACCGGCATCGGGGTGAGCACTGGTGATGACATGGGGAAGGGGGAGACTCCCCGTGTATTAAGTGCCCTGGGTCCCCCAAAGGCTTAATCTGGCCCTGATCAATAAGTATGGATACCTTATTTTACAGGCCATCAAGAAGATAAATTAATAAAAAAGACTGAATAGGACACTGCCCTGTGTCTTCGATCCTTCAGCCTATCCTCCACTAATTTCTCTATCGTCCTAGTGGATGCTGGGGTTCCTGAAAGGACCATGGGGAATAGCGGCTCCGCAGGAGACAGGGCACAAAAGTTAAGCTTTAGGATCAGGTGGTGTGCACTGGCTCCTCCCCCTATGACCCTCCTCCAAGCCCCAGTTAGGTTTTTGTGCCCGGCCGAGAAGGGTGCAATCTAGGTGGCTCTCCTAAAGAGCTGCTTAGAAAAGTTTAGTTTTAGGTTTTTTATTTTACAGTGAGTCCTGCTGGCAACAGGATCACTGCATCGAGGGACTTAGGGGAGAAGAAGTGAACTCACCTGCGTGCAGGATGGATTGGCTTCTTAGGCTACTGGACATTAGCTCCAGAGGGACGATCACAGGTACAGCCTGGATGGGTCACCGGAGCCGCGCCGCCGGCCCCCTTGCAGATGCCGAAAAGAGAAGAGGTCCAGAAATCGGCGGCAGAAGACTCTTCAGTCTTCTTAAGGTAGCGCACAGCACTGCAGCTGTGCGCCATTGCTCTCAGCACACTTCACACGGCAGTCACTGAGGGTGCAGGGCGCTGGGGGGGGGCGCCCTGGGCAGCAATGGAAACCTGTTTATTTGGCAAAAAATACCTCACATATAGCCTCCGGGGGCTATATGGAGATATTTAACCCCTGCCAGAATCCGTTGAAGAGCGGGAGACGAGCCCGCCGAAAAGGGGGCGGGGCCTATCTCCTCAGCACACAGCGCCATTTTCCCTCACAGAAAGGCTGGAGGGAAGGCTCCCAGGCTCTCCCCTGCACTGCACTACAGAAACAGGGTTAAAACAGAGAGGGGGGGCACTAATTTGGCGTTAGACATATATATAAAGATGCTATAAGGGAAAACACTTATATAAGGTTGTCCCTATATAATTATAGCGTTTTTGGTGTGTGCTGGCAAACTCTCCCTCTGTCTCTCCAAAGGGCTAGTGGGTCCTGTCCTCTATCAGAGCATTCCCTGTGTGTGTGCTGTGTGTCGGTACGTGTGTGTCGACATGTATGAGGACGATGTTGGTGAGGAGGCGGAGCAATTGCCTGTAATGGTGATGTCACTCTCTAGGGAGTCGACACCGGAATGGATGGCTTACTTAGGGAATTACGTGATAATGTCAACACGCTGCAAGGTCGGTTGACGACATGAGACGGCCGACAAACAATTAGTACCGGTCCAGACGTCTCAAAAACACCGTCAGGGGTTTAAAACGCCCGTTTACCTTAGTCGGTCGACACAGACACAGACACGGACACTGAATCCAGTGTCGACGGTGAATAAACAAACGTATTCCTCATTAGGGCCACACGTTAAGGGCAATGAAGGAGGTGTTACATATTTCTGATACTACAAGTACCACAAAGATGGGTATTATGTGGCAGTGAAAAAACTACCGTAGTTTTTCCTGAATCAGATAAAATAAAATGAAGTGTGTGATGAGGCGTGGGTTTACCCCGATAGCAAATATTGGCGTTATACCTTTTCCCGCCAGAAGTTAGGGCGCGTTGGGAAACACCCCTTAGGGTGGATAAGGCGCTCACACGCTTATCATGTGGCGTTACCGTCTCCAGATACGGCCGCCCTCAAGGAGCCAGCTGATATGAAGCTGGAGTAATATCCTAAAAAGTATATACACACATACGGTGGTTATACTGCGACCAGCGATCGCCTCTGCCTGGAAATGCAGTGCTGGGTTGGCTTGGTCGGATTCCCTGACTGAAAATATTTTAGTGATATAGAGCATTTAATAGGATGCAGTCTATATATATATATATATATGCGAGATGCACAGAGGGATATTTGCACTCTGGCATCAAGATAAGTGCGTTGTCCATATCTGCCAGAAGATGTTATGGACACGACAGTGGTCAGGTGATGCAGATCCCATACGGCACATGAAAGTATGGTCGTATAAAGGAGAGTAGGTACTTGGGGTCGGTCCATCGGACCTGGGGGCCACGGCAACAGCTGGGAAATCCAACCTTTTTACCCCAAGTCACATCTCAGCAGAAAAAGACACTGTCTTTTCAGCCTCAATCCTTCCGTTCCCATAAGGGCATGCGGGCAAAAGGCCAGTCATATCTGCCCAGACATAGAGGAAAGGGAAGTAGACTGCAGAAGGCAGCCCCTTTCCAGGAACAGAAGCCCTCCACCGAGTCTGCCAAGTCCTCAGCAGGACGCTGGGGCCGTGCAAGCTGACTCAGGTGAGGTGGGGGGTCGTCTCAAGAGTCTCAGCGTGCAGTGGGATCACTCGCAAGTTGACCCCTAGATCGTACAAAGTATTATCCCAGGGGTACAGTTTGGAGATTCGAGACATCTTTTCCTCGCAGGTTCCTGAAGTCTGCTTTACCAAAGGCTCCCTCCGACAGGGAGGAGTATTGGGAAAAAATTCACAAGCTGTATTTCCAGCAGGTGATAATCAAAGTACCCCTCCTACAATCAAGGAAAAGGGTATTAGTCTTCCACACTATATTGTGGTACTGAAGCCAGACGGCTTGGTGAGACATATTCTAAATCTGAAATTTTTGAACACTTACATACAAAGGTTCAAATCAAGATGGAGTCACTCAGACAGTGATAGCGAACCGGAAAAAAGGGGACTATATGGTGTCCCTGGACATCAAGGATTACCTCCATGTCCAAATTTGCCCTTCTCAACAAGGGTACCTATGGTTCGTGGTACAGAACTGTCAATATCAGTTTCTGACGCTGCCGTTGAATTATCCACGGCACCCCGGGCCTTTACCAAGGTAATGGCCGAAAAGATGATTCTCTTCAAAGAAAAGGGCATCTTAATTATCCCTTACTTGGACGATATCCTGAAAAGGGAAAGGTCCAGAGAACAGTTGGAGGTCGGAATAGCACTATCTAAAGTAGTTCTATGACAGCACGAGTGGATTCTAAATATTCCAAAAATCGCAGCGTTTTTCCGACGATACGTCTGCTGTTCCTAGGAATGATTCTGGGCATAGTCCAGAAAAAGGTGTTTCTCCTGGAGGAGAAAGCCAGGGAGCTATCCGAACTAGTCAGAAACCTCCTAAAACCAGGCCAAGTATCAGTGCATCAATGCACAGGAGTCCTGGGAAAAATGGTGGCTTCTTACGAAGCAATTCCATTCGGCAGATCTCACGCAAAAAATTTTCAGGGGGATTTGCTGGACGAATGGTCCGGATCGCATCTTCAGATGCATCAGCAGATAATCCTGTCTCCAAGGACAAGGGTGTCTCTTCTGTGGGGGCTGCAGAGTGCTCATCTTCTAGAGGACAGCACATTCAGCATTCAGGACTGTGTTCTGGTGACCACGGATGCCAACCTGAGAGGCTGGGAAGCAGTCACACAGGGAAGAAATTTCCAAGGAATGTGGTCAAGTCTGGAGACTTTTCTCCACATGAATATACTGGAGCTAAGAGCAATTTCCAATGCTCTGAGCCTAGGAAGACCTCTGCTTCAAAGTCAGTCGGTGCTGATCTGGTCGGACATCATCATGGCAGTCGCCCACGTAAACAGACGGGGCGGCACAAGAAGCAGGAGGGCAATGACAGCAAGAACTTTTCGCTGAGCAAAAAATCATGTGATAACACTGTCAGCAGTGTTCATTCCGGGAGTGGAAAACTGAATTTCCTCAGCAGGAATGAATTCCACTCGGAAAAGTGGGAACTTCATCTGGAAGTTTCCACATGATTGTAAACCGTGGGAAAGACCAAAGGTGGTCATAAGATGGCGTTCCACCTGAAGCGCCAGGTCAAGAGACCCTCAGGCAATAGCTGGGTCGCTCTGGTAACACCGTGGGTGTACCAGTCGGGTATGTGTTCCCTCCTCTGCCTCTCATACCCAGGGTATTGAGAATTATAGGAAGGAGAGGAGTAAGAATTATACTCGTGGCTCCGGTTTGGCCAAGAAGGACTTGGTAACCGGAACTTCAAGAGATAAGAAGGGTCTTGATTCAGCAAGAATCATGTCTGTTCCAAGACTTACCGCAGCTGCGTTGACGCAGGGGCGGGTGAACGCCGGATCCTAAGGGAAAAAGGCATTCCGGAAGAGGTCATCCCTACCCTGGTCAGAGCCAGGAAGGAGGTGACCGCACAACATTATCACAGTTTAGGTGAAAATATGTTCCATGGTGTGAGGCCAGGAAGGCTCCACGGAAGAATTTCAACTAGGTTAATTCCTATATTTCCTGCAAACAGGAGTGTCTATGGGCCTCAAATTGGGGTCCATTAAGGTTCAAATTTCGGCCTGTCGATTTTCTTCCAGAAAGAATTGGCTTCAGTTCCTGAAGTCCAGAAGTTTGTCAAGGGAGTACTGCATATACAACCCCTTTTGATGTCTCCAGTGGCACTGGGGGATCTCAATGTAGTTTTGGGGATTCCAAAAATCACATTGGTTTAAACCACTCAAATCTGTGGATTTGATATATCTCACATGGAAAGTGAACATGCGGTTGGTCCTGGCCTCGGCCAGGCGAGTGTCAAAATTGGCAGCTTTGTCTCACAAAGCCATATCTGATTGTCCATTCGGACAGAGCAAAGCTGCGGACTCGTCCCCAGTTTATCCCTAAGGTGGTGTCAGCGTTTTACCTGAACCAGCTTATTGTGGTACCTGCGGCTACTAGGGACTTGGAGGACTCCAAGTTGCTGGATGTTGTCAGGGCCCTGAAAATATAGTTTTCCAGGTCGGCTGGAGTCAGGAAATCTGACTTGCTGTTTTATCCTGTATGCACCCAACAAGCTGGGTGCCCCTGCTTCTAAGCAGACTATTGCTCGTTGGATTTGTAGTACAATTCAGCTTGCACATTCTGTGGCAGGCTTGCCACAGCCAAAAAGATGTAAATGCCCATTCCACAAGGAAGGTGGGCTCATCTTGGGCGGCTGCCCGAGGGGTCTCGGCTTTACAACTTTGCCGAGCGGCTACGTGGTCGGGGGAGAACACGTTTGTAAAATCCTACAAATTTGATACCCTGGCTAAGGAGGACCTGGAGTTCTCTCATTCGGTGCTGCAGAGTCATCCGCACTCTCCCGCCCGTTTGGGAGCTTTGGTATAATCCCCATGGTCCTTTCAGGAACCCCAGCATCCACTAGGACGATAGAGAAAATAAGAATTTACTTACCGATAATTCTATTTCTCGGAGTCCGTAGTGGATGCTGGGCGCCCATCCCAAGTGCGGATTATCTGCAATACTTGTACATAGTTATTGTTAACTAAATCGGGTTATTGTTGTAGTGAGCCATCTTTCAGAGGCTCCTCTGTTCTCATACTGTTAACTGGGTTCAGATCACAGGTTGTACAGTGTGATTGGTGTGGCTGGTATGAGTCTTACCCGGGATTCAAAATCCTTCCTTATTATGTACGCTCGTCCGGGCACAGTATCCTAACTGAGGCTTGGAGGAGGGTCATAGGGGGAGGAGCCAGTGCCCACCACCTGATCCTAAAGCTTAACTTTTGTGCCCTGTCTCCTGCGGAGCCGCTATTCCCCATGGTCCTTTCAGGAACCCCAGCATCCACTACGGACTCCGAGAAATAGAATTATCGGTAAGTAAATTCTTATTTTCTATACTGTATTTGTAAAACTGCCCCCCAGATCTTGTGCTCTCATTTTATGCACCAAATTGTTATGTGGAACAGCAACAGACACTTTTGCAAGATCCCAGATGTTTTATCTTACTTAAGCTTTGTAGGCATAGGTTAGACCAGCGGGTCCCAAACTTTTTTGAGTCACGGTGCCCTAGAGTGTCAGAATTTTTTTCACAGCACCCCAAGGCCAAAAGCTTCTTATTAAGAAATTCAGAAAAAAAAATTAAGAAAACTATGTTAATATGTCATCCTTAGGTTCAGTTATGTGGTGAGGGACAGTATCGCTTGTGTTTGTCCACATATTTCATGATTGGAAGCCACAAGCACTTTTCTGGTCTATTATATTGATCATAAATAATTATAATTGTTCCTGAACCACCAACCCAGGGCACCCCTACAAGTACCGCAATGCATCCCAGGGTACCACAGCTCACAGTTTGGGAACCACTGGCTTAGACTATTATCATACACGCAGTGGCGCACTAGAGGGGGGGAGTCTAAGTACCCAGATTTCTTCCTTGACAAGCCAAATTTATTTATTACTTTAGATGGAGACAGCTTTGTCTCCTTCTCTACACTGCCAGCAGCCATAATCTGACCTGCCATGCAAGCACGTCAATTCCTCAGACAGAGAGCTCCGATTGGTATTCATGACAATCAAGCAGATAGATGGCCTTGGGGATGCTGCTGTAAACGTCCTGCCGCAGCAGCTCCTCATATGCCATCCAGCCTGGCATCTCCTCTCCTCAGAAAATCTGGTAGCTATTTATCTTTTTTTTTTTTTTTAAGACAAGGATTGTGTTTTTATGCTTTCATAATATTAAGAATTTATTTTAGTGGGCAGGATGCGTGTCTGGCAATGCTGCTGGTTTGCGTGGTTGAGTGACTTCATTCCGGAGACAAGGGGAGAGAAAGTGGCTCTTCTGTCAGGTGGGGGCAGAGGGGCTGAGCCATTGCATCTCAGTCATGCGCCAGGGTCTCCATGCTGCCACTCTGCCTGTGGGTCACATAAAGAGCAGCGGCGGACTGTGCACTGTGCCGGGAGCGTAATAATTTGCTGCTTGGATGAAAGTTTGCTTGGATTTTGATGAAGGAGACAAAAACAGTCTTGTAAAAGTAAAGCAGAAAGGTGTCATGCTGAATACGCTAAGGAGGCTAGACAAGATTAGGTTCAGAGGTCAGAAGCAAGGCGAGTTCCCCGACTTGGCAGAGTCCCCAAGCGCTACTGATACGGGAGATAAAATCCCCCTGACGTTAAAATAAAATGAAGAGTTAAAGGACCCTGTTGGTTTGCAGGCCATCATCATGGCCTCTTGAATCCCAGAATTTAATCGGATAGACGCTGACCGACTGAACGAGGTCAAAGGACATCTAGATATTGCTTTTTAGAAAACTACTTTCTACTGGCAGAGCTCAGAAAGCTGCGGGAAGAGACGAAACACAAAGAACAAACAGCGAGTCCGTCTTTCTGTGACGAGCTGTTCTTTTCACATACACCTTAAAAGCCCTCACAACATCCAAAGACTTTGAAGTTGCAGAGGTGTCAGAGACAACCGGGACCACAATAGGTTGGTTGATGTGAAACGCAGACACCACCTTAGGAAGAAATTGCTGACGAGTCCTGAGTTCACCTCTGTCCTCATGGAAAATTAAATAGGGACTTTTGTGAGACAAAGCCCCCAATTCCGACACACGTCTTGCTGAAACCAAGGCCAACAGTGTGACGGTCTTCCACGTAAGATATTTTACGTCCATCTCCTGTAATAGCTCAAACCAGTCCGATTGGAGGAAATGCAGCACCATATCGAGATCCCAAGGTGCCGTGGGAGGCACAAAGGGAGGTTGGATGTGCAGAACACCTTTCAAGAACGTCTGGACCTCATAGAGAAAAGCCAATTGTTTCTGAAAGAAAATGGACAAGGCTGAAATCTGGACTTCTATGGAGCCCAGATGTAGGCCCACATCTACTCCTGCTTGTAGCAAAAGCAGGAAACGTCCTAGATGGAATTCCACAGCAGAAAATTTTCTGCTCTCACACCAAGAGACGTATTTCTTCCAAATACAATGGTAATGCTTAGACGTTACCATTTTCCTGGCTTGGATCATAGTCGGGATAACCTTGTTAGGGATCCCTCTCCTGGATAGAATCAGCCGTTCAACTTCCATGCCGTCAAACGTAGCCGCGGTAAGTCCTGATAGATGAACGGGCCCTGTTACAGAAGATCCTCGCGAAGAGGTAGTGGTCACGGATCTTCGAGGAGCATCTCCAGAAGGCCCGCGTACCAGGCCCTTCTTGGCCAGTCCGGAGCAATTAGAATTGCTTGAACCTTTTCCCTTTTTATTCTCTTTAGAGTTCTTGGGATCAGAGGAAGTAGAGGAAACACGTACACCATCTGATAGACCCATGGAGAAGTCAGGGCGTCTACCGCCACCGCCTGTGGGTCTCTCGACCTGGAACAATACCGCTTGAGCTTCTTGTTGAGACGAGAGGCCATCATAAGAGCCTCTATTCCCTGTGACAGAGCTGCATTCCCCCCCCCCCCCCCCTTCTGAGTCCACCTCCCCCTCCTCCATGTCTGACCTGTCAGAGTCAGACTGCAGGATATGGGCCAGAGTTCGCTTTTGCAGACAAATGGTAGGGATTGAGACACTGTCTTGGGGACTGAGTATCTGTTCATAAACTCATCCACAGTCTGTTTTAAGTATTGCATCTCATTGCGGGACAATTTTGTAGAAAGAGTGGAGATCATTCCCTTTAGAGAATTAACCCATTCTGGTTCAGCCCCCCAGTCTGTGAACCCTGAGTAGTGAGCCCCCTGGTGAAGAGGAACACTCTGTGGTACAAGACACAAACTCTTTGCCTGACATAAATAATAGGAAGATTACACCTGCATGAAAATGCGCTCACAAGCAGCGGGGGAATAGATATCCAAAGAGGGGTGTTACCTTCACCCCAATAAAGCTCTAATGTTACTCAAATATGTTTTTTGGATATCTTATCTCCTGCGCTATTCTAGTTCAGTTTTCTATATACAAAAGGAGTAAAACCTTTTACTTATCTTATCAAAGCAGGTAGTTTTCTCACGTCCTACTTCCTTCTTAATAGTTTTTCAATATGACTAATACTGAGCAGTGAACATCCAACAGTCCGATGTCAAAACCATGTAAAAAAAGATATATAAAACACAATCTAGTGTATTACCATCATAAAAATATTTCAATTAAGAATTATAAATTCATTAATCTTAATTTCCAATGAGTGTAGTCCACACATATATAAAAACAATTTCTTTAATGCTAAAAAGTTGTTCCAATCGTAGGATATCATTCAGACATATACGAATATAGCATATATCCACTTCTACATCCAATCATTTGTGAGGGTGGCTTCCTACCAGATTTGGGAAATTTTGAGGCGCTTAAAAGTAAGCTGTGCAGATGTCTCAGCGGTCCCGGGAAAACCAGCTGCAATGGTCAGCACCCCGTCCTCTCCTCGTCTGGTACGTCTGCCACGAATCCTCACCGCCAGCCAACGCGTTTCGATCAAAATCGTTGATCTTTGTCAAGGCATCTTTGCCTGACATAATGTAATGTGACAACACACACACACACACACACACACACACACACACACACACACACACACACACACTCTCTCTCTCTCTCTCTCTCTCTCTCTCTCTCTCTCTCTCTCTCTCTCTCAATTAACCCACAAAGAGCCCTTCAGAGAGAAACAGATGTTTGGAGCCAGCCCCCACCGTTCCCTTATCGCTAATGCCAAGCTTAGCCGGGTCGCAGACTAAGTACCCTGATGGAGGACTTAGGGGGTCATTCCGAGTTGATCGCTCGCTAGCTGTTTTTAGCAGCCGTGCAAACGCTAAGCCGCCGCCCTTTGGGAGTGTTTCTTAGCTTAGCAGAAGAGCGAACGAAAGGATCGCAGAGTGGTTACAAAAAAAATTGTGCAGTTTCAGAGTAGCTCCAGACCTACTCCTAGATTGCGATCACTTCAGACTGTTCAGTTCCGGATTTGACGTCACAAACACGCCCTGCGTTCGGCCAGCCACACCTGCGTTTTTCCTGGCACGCCTGCATTTTTTTCGATCACTCCCTGAAAACGGTCAGTTGACACCCAGAAACGCCCCCTTCCTGTCAATCACTCTGCGGCCAGCACTGCGACTGAAAAGGTTCGCTAGACCTTGTGTTAAACTACTTCGGCCGTTGTGAAAGTACGTCGCGCGTGCATCATCGCTGCGCAGCGAACATTTTCAGCTAGCGATCAACTCGGAATGACCCCCTTAGTACACTAGTAATTGCTCACCCCCTGCTATGACCCCCTGGTACCGCTGAGGTAGTTTGGAGTCACACTGGAGGAGCTGCGCGTCCCTGTCCTGTCAGCGTCTGTGTCCACTGCAGAGGGAAAATGGTGCTGGTGAGCTGCTGGATCCTCTCATAGTGAAGCCCCGCCCCTTCAATGGCGCGTGGTCTTCCCGCTTTTTTTATACTGGCTGAAGAATCTGGTGCTTAAAATGGAGAGAACCGTTTTAAGGCTTTTGTGCCAGTATGGGTACTGTGTACAGTGTACGGGGACGCAGTTGTGTACTGTGTCAGGAGACGCATTCCACCCCGTTTAGAAGCCGTGCGTCTCCATACCCTCATGCCGCCATAATGGCTGGTGCCCCCCGCTAGCCGGGACGCTGGCTCACTACTCACCACTCTTAATTCTTCTGGTTCTGTTAGGGGTGGCGGCGTGCTGCCGGACTGTACGCTTGCCGTGATGGGCTTGTGAATAGGTCCCTCAGGAGCTCAGTGTCCTGTCAGCGGGGAATGATACCATTAACCCTTCAAGAGGTTGCCCCTCCCCCAGGCTAGTGTCATCCAGCCCTGCCTGAAAATAACAACCATATAAAATAAATGTAGAAAACTCTTCAGGAGCTTCCTTCAGCGTGACCGTCTCCTCCGGGCACAATTTCTAAACTGAGTCCGGTAGGAGGGGCATAGAGGGAGGAGCCAGCCCACACTATCAAATTCTTAAAGTGCCCATGGCTCGTAGTGGACCCGTCTATACCCCTATGGTACTAAATGGACCCCAGTATCCTCTAGGTTGTAAGAGAAAATATGGACGTGATAGAAATGACAATTAAAATGATTTGGGAAAGAGGCCCATCCTATCTTATTAGACACTGTGTGAGATGGAGTCAATTTTTAGGGGGGAGGGGTTATGGCTGGGGGGATAAGGGGTAGGGTTAGCTTATATTCAAAAAACTGTTGGTATTCCGGCCATCAGCATCCTGTCGAGATCTTGTACTCAACCCCTTGTGCAGGGGGGCAGTGGCCTATCTATAATGGGTGCAGTGTGTGCGGTGCATATGGGCCCCCGGAGTCCATATGGGTAAACATTGCACACCCTTTTTTAAATACTCACCTCTCCAGTGTCCCGTGCTGGCGGCATCTCTCAACAAATCTCTGATAAATGGTGCGGTGGCAATTTTTGCAGAGATTTACACATGGTCAGTAAGGAAGTCTCTGGGAAAATGGTTGCCACGCCATGCGCAATAGAGTCTGTGCCCCTCTAGTGCTCAGACTCTATTGCGCTAATG